>NC_034179.2:53571269-53721269 GCF_002021735.2 Oncorhynchus kisutch
AGTACAGTCCCTGGTTTGAATCCAGGCTGGATCACATCCGGACGTGATTGATTGGGAGTCCCATAGGGTGGCACACAATTGGCCCAGTGTCATCCGTGTTTGGCCAGGGTAGGCCATCACTGTAAATAAGAATTTGTTCTTAATAACCTCGTGGAACTACCCATCCCGGACCCGGGAGAATTGTCATCAACTACACTAATTAGCATAGCGCAACAGTCCAAAAATATTACTAGAAAATATTCATGAAATCACAAGTGAAATGTAGTGAAACACAGCTTAGCCTTTTGTTAAATCACACTGTCATCTCAGAAATTATGCTTTACAGCCAAAGCAAGACATGCATTTGTGTAAGTTTATCGATAGCCTAGCATAGCATTATGTCCAGCTAGCAGCAGGAAGCTTGGTCACGAAAATCAGAAAAGCAATCAAATTAACCTTTGATGAGCTTCGGATGTTTTCACTCACGAGACTCCCAGTTAGACAGCAAATGTTCCTTTTGTTCCATAAAGATTATTTTTATACCCAAAATACCTCCGTTTGTTGGTCACGTTATGTTCAGAAATCCACTGGAAATTGTGGTCACGACAACGCCGAAAACATTTCCAAATTATATCCATAATATCAACAGAAACATGGCAAAAGTTTTTTATAATCAATCCTCAAGGTGTTTTCAAGTAGGAGCGAGAGGAAAAATGACTACCTCTGTCTTTTACGCAAGAATCACTCTGAGAGCCCTCAGCTGGCCACTTAGGCAATGTAGTCGTTTACGCTCATTCTTCAACATAAAAAAGGTGTGAAACTACGTCAAAATGCTGTAGACACCTTAGGGAATACGTAGAAAAAGGAATATGGTTGATATCCCTTTCAATGACCAATAGGGGTGCATAGGAACACAACGGTTTCAAAATAAGAGGCACTTCCTGATTGGATTTTCCTCAGGGTTTCACCTGCAATATCAGTTCTGTTATACTCACAGACAAATATATATATATATATATATTTATTTTTTTGAATTTTACCCCTTTTTCTCCCCAATTTCGTGGTATCAAATTGTTTAGTAGCTGCTATCTTGTCTCATCGCTACAACTCCCGTACGGGCTCAGAAGAGACGAAGGTTGAAAGTCATGCGTCCTCCGATACACAACCCAACCAAGCCGCATTGCTTCTTAACACAGAGCACATCCAACCCGGAAGCCAGCCGCACCAATGTGTTGGAGGAAACACTGTGCACCTGGCAACCTTGGTTAGCGTGCACTGCACCCGGCCCGCCACAGGAGTCGCTGGTGCGTGATGAGACAAGGATATCCCTACCGGCCAAACCCTCCCTAACCCGGACAATTGTGCGTCGCCCCACGGACCTCCCGGTCGCGGCCAGTTTAGACAGAGTCTCTGGTGGCACAGCTGGCGCTGCATTACAGCGCCCTTAACCACTGCGCCACCCGGGAGGCCACAGACAATATTTTGACAGTTTTGGAAACTTTAGAGTTTTTTCTATCCTAAGCTGTCAATTACATGCATATTCTAGCATCTGGTCCTGAGAAATAGGCGGTTTACTTTGGGAATGTGTCTCACGTCTGCTGCAGGCGCAGATGATGAGCTTATTTCTCGAGTCAGTTATTCAAATGGAGCTAGGTGGTGTGATCATGTTTCATGTTCTCAAATGCTATTGAAAAAATGGCAGCAGCGGTATGACAACCAGCATATTCATGAGCATGCAAAGCGACTTTCCTCAATACGAAATCGTCGACGGCCCACTGTGCTGTCAAGACTCAGCATGCTCATGGGGCTGATATCACTGGTCCAAATGTCAGTCGTGAAGCTAATAGCAGTGACGCTATTACTGTGTAACTCCTTTGGGCAACATCTGAACTTGCACTTGGTAGTGTATACCGGTGCTCGACCAGTCGGCGAAAGCCAACATCACCCACGACAGAGAACGGTTGATTGTTAAGGGCAATGAACTCCATTATCTTGGCTTTAATGGATTTCACCTTTGAGTTGTCTAGCTGAAATGTTCTTACTCTTTCAAATAACTGCTTGACTTGACTGCTCGATCCACACAGCTGACATCGTGGGCTAGGTTAGGAATGCTGTGTTGCACGTGTAGTTAAAAATGTACGTCATGTACCTATGTTATACAGGTATACACGTTAGCTTTGACATCGGTTTTGCACATCGGCATTTTTAGCTAATATCGGCCGATTCCGATATGTTCACCGATATATCGTGCATCCCTAGTAAATACCATAGTAAATAGATTAACAAAATAAGGATAGCAATTCAAAATATACAGGATCTTCTCATCTAAACCATATTGCACATAGTATTGCAAACCTGATTAAAGCAATGATTCACAAATGTGTGCATATTTGAAAGCCTTTAATTTTCAATTAGGCTAAAGGAGAAAAAAATGCTGTCTTCTGGTATTAAGGTTGTGTGGGACAGCTGTTGTCTTTACAACGTACCACTCAAGGGGGTGCGGGGGGGTAGATATCGCTTAAAAGAGAGATTTGAATCCAGATCTGTCTCTTTAAACTACACAAATCAAATTTTATTTGTCACACACATATGGTTAGCAGATGTTAATGCGAGTGTTGCTAAATGCTTGTGCTTCTAGTTCCGACCATGCAGTAATATCTAACAAGTATCTCTCCTGGACCTAGTTGTGTAATCAAAGTAGTGTAGTGTAAAGAGGCCCTTATTTATATTGGAACATTACTGGATCAGAGGCTCATGGAATCGGCCAAAGACAACTACATCCACATGCTACTGACCTGACCGCTGAGGATCCAAAAGAGAAAATTAGTTTGATATAACCTTGCAGGGACTGTAAAGTGGCACAGAAACAGCAGAAAAACAATACTGGTTGGAGCCTAAAACGTGAAGACCTACTTGAAGTGAAAGTCTACTGAAGTGAGACTGTCCTTTTCTTGGCTATTTGCATTGGTTTTGTTCACAAGCTAGGTTGTTTTTCTATGTTTGAGTTTAAACTGCTAGGGAAGAGAAGACAACACTTCTACTAGTCAGACTCATTCTCACAGGCACAAACATGACTAGAGTGACTACCACAGTAACCTCCCCCTTAAAAAGGGACAGGTGACATTGTGATATTTTGGTTTAAATAAACGAAACAATATACCACATTACTACTTACTAGTAATACATTTGTTTTAATTTTAGCAGACCCAAAATATTTTGGCTTGTAAAAAACAATTCTGAATGGCTGGTAGATAAATAAAAAAATTACAAATTAATCTACTTCGCAGTAGATTAATTTGTAATTTTTTTATTTATCTACCAGCCATTCAGAATTGTTTTTTACAAGCCAAAATATTTTGGGTCTGCTAAAATTAAAACAAATGTATTACTAGTAAGTAGTAGTGGTATATTGGCTCTTGCATGTGCAATACTACGTGCACATTTTTAACTACACGTGCAACACAGCATTCCAGTGGCTGGTGGACCAAAAGCTGTATTTTATGACCCGATACTGGTAAAACAGGCTGTTCAAAGTTAATTATATTTCCCAGCATGTTACGGTCTAACAATTATATTAAATGCATACTGGTTTGAAAAAGGCACAAACTATGCCCAGCTGGGAAAGCCAGAGCTTTATCCCATCAAAAATTTGAGAACGAGGATAACGTAGCCTAATTTATATGCAGATAGTGAAATTAAACTCGACCACAAGAATGTTGATGGCTGCACAATACTTTTCAGCTGGTAGAGCCACTAAGATTGTGTCCAAAGATAACATTACATTTCCCTTTATCTTAATTTTGCGCCTGTCCACAACCATCCACAGCAGGGGTATTCAACCAGGGATTTGCGGACCCCTAGGGTATTTCAATATTTTTATGAATATCGTTAGCAACAGAATAAACCAATTTTGAATTACATACCTACAGTAAAAAAGAGAATACAATTTCTCAACTATTAATATTGAGCAAATTACTCATTGGAGTCAATTACAGTCACTGGATTATCTGACAGAGCCTTTAAAAAAACCGCAAATAGGCTACCAGTGTGGCAAGTGCCGCTGGCCAATGTTCCCTCTAAAACACGCGAAGCTCCCCCTGGACTGCAGCACAGAAGAAATATCAAATCAGCGTTTCCCTTTACTGTGGGAATTGTGATCGACTCAACGCAACATTAGCCACTTTCAATGCAACATACCGAAACAAAACAAACACATGCAAGGCTAAGCAAGAGATTTTGTTGTAGGCAGAACACAGAGTAATATTTTATTTCACTGACAGGCACGACTCAGGCACGTAATCTACACAGACTGGAATGCCATGACCAATCAGAGCTGCAGTAGGCCTACATGCAAATAGAAATCTGCCATACAGTGGGGTAAAAAAGTATTTAGTCAGCCACCAATTGTGCAAGTTCTCCCACTTAAAAAGATGAGGCCTGTAATTTCCATCATAGGTACACTTCAACTATGACAGACAAAATGAGAAAAGAAAATCCAGAAAATCACATTGTAGGATTTTTTATGAATTTATTTGCAAATTATGGTGGAAAATAAGTATTTGGTCACCTACAAACAAGCAAGATTTCTGGCTCCCACAGACCTAACTGAGCGCATCTCCTTCCTGAGCGGAAGGACGGCTGCGTGGTCCCATGGTTTTTCTACTTACATATTATTGTTTGTACAGATGAACGTGGTACTGAGTTTGAAGGTAGGCCTTGAAATACATCCACAGGTACACCTCCAATTGACTCAAATTATGTCAATTGGCCTATCAGAAGCTTCTAAAGCATGACATTACTCATAACTGTTTAAAGGCACAGTCAACTTAGTGCATGTCAACTTCTGACCTAATGGAATTGTGATACAGTCAATTATAAGTGAAATAATCCACCTGTAAACAGTTGTTGGAAAAATGACTTGTGTCATGCACAAAGTAGATGTCCTAACAGACTTGCCAAACCTATAGTTTGTTTACAAATAATTAGTGGAGTGGTTGAAAACAAGTTAATGACTCCAATCTAAGTGCATGTAAACTTCCGACTTCAACTGTATACACACACAACGTGATCATGCTGTTTTTATGTGGCTGCTATGAAAGTGAACTGCTCGCGTGTGATCAGGGGTGTATTCATTCCGTCAATTCTGTTGAAAAACATTTCTTAAAAATTGAACAGAATAGGGAAAAACATACCTGAATTTGTCCAATAGAAACTCGTTTGGAACTGTTGGACTAATGATTACACAATAGCTAGATGCAGGAAACTGTACACGGCGGTATTGAATGTGTCATTGCCTGTCACCTTGCTTACTCAATTCTCTTGACCCATGCACCTACAATGTAAACATTCATTCATAAGCTAGGTTGTAGCAACCTCAGGATGGGTACCACTGAATGCAATATCATGCATTGAACATGTTCGTTAAAGAAATAATTAATTTCAATCCAAAAATTATTGTACTAATCCTAGATTGCCCCTTTAAACCTATTCGGGGAAAAAAGTCACATTGGAGATACTGTACATCTAACATCTGAGAAGTCATAAGGAAAAACGTATTGACCCGAATGAGTCTCAACACATTGTGCAATTATCAACAGTTTATGCAGACATTCCTTTTGATGGAAAAGTCTGTTGCAGCACTGCACTCCCTATGCACTTTGAGATCATACCATCTCCAAATATTTCACTGAGAACATAGTATGTTAGTTTAGGACAAAATCCAAGATTTAAATGGATATAACGAGAGGGTCATATCGTAGCAGTGGCTTGGCCTACTTATTTGAATCTGAAACCAACAGTAAACAAGCCATCATGCAAAGGCTTACTTTTAATTTAAGATAGCATTTCAGCCTATAGTCAGTAAATCCATGTACTCCTCAAAAGGCTATATCGTTTGTAAAATGCAGTTGAAATACTGCATTGTTCACCTGATCCCCACTTAAAATACAAAAGCCTCGAATCAAAAAAGTAATGACTGGAATCTAAAAATTACCACTCAGATCAGTGCAAAGTTGTAGTCAGCTCCAAAACTATGGTGGTGGTCTCTCCTCTCAGTGCAGTATTTCAGGTATTCTACACAGTAAATTAAAAACCTACAGTTGAAGTCGGAAGTTTAGATACACTTAGGTTGGAGTCATTAAAACTTGTTTTTAACCACTCCACAAATTTCTAGTTAACAAACTAGTTTTGGCAAGTCAGTTAGGATATCTACTTGGTGCATGACACAAGTCATTTTTCCAACAATTGTTTATAGAGATTACATAACTTATAATTCACTGTATCACAATTCCATTGTGTCAGAAGTTTACATAGACTAACTTGACTGTGCCTTTAAACAGCTTGGAAAATTCCCAAAAATGGAGGCTTTAGAAGCTTCTGATAGGCTAAATGACATCAATTGAGTCAATTGGACGTGTACCTGTGGATGTATTTCAAGGCCTACCTTCAAACACAGTGCCTCTTTGCTTGACATCATGGGAAAATCAAAAGAAGTCAGCCAAGACCTCAGAAAACAAATGTAGACCTCCACAATTCTGGTTCATCTTTGGGAGCAATTTTCAAATGCCTGAAGGTACAACGTTAATCTGTACAAACAATAGTATGCAAGTATAAACACCATGGGACCACGTAGCAGTCATTCCGCTCAGGAAGGAGACAAGTTCAGTCTCCTAGAGATGAACGTACTATGGTGCGAAAAGTGCAAATCAATCCCAGAACAGCAAAAGGACCTTGTGAAAATGCTGGAGGATACAGGTACAAAAATATCTATATCAATGACAATCATTATGTTTGGAGGAAAAAGGGGGAGGCTTGCAAGCCGAAGAACACCATCCCAACTGTGAAGCACGGGGGGGTGGCAGCATCATGTGGGGGTGCTTTGCTGCAGAAGGGACTGGTGCACTTCACAAAATAGATGGCATCATGAGGCAGGGAAAGTGTGTGGATATATTGAAGCAACATCAAGACATCAGTCAGGAAGTTAAAGCTTGGTCACAAATGGGTCTTCCAAATGGACAATGACCCCAGGCATACAGTGGGGCGAAAAAGTATTTAGTCAGCCCACTTAAAAAGATGATAAATTACAGGCCTGTCTCATAGGTACACTTCAACTATGACAGACAAAATGAGAAAAGAAAATCCAGAAAATCACATTGTAGGATTTTTAATGAATTTATTTGCAAATTATGGTGGAAAATAAGTATTTGATCACAAGCAAGATTTCTGGCTCCCACAGACCTGTAACTTCTTTAAGAGGCTCCTCTGTCCTCCACTCGTTACCTGTATTAATGGCACCTGTTTGAACTTGTTATCAGTATAAAAGACACCTGTCCACAACCTCAAACAGTCACACTACAAACTCCACTATGGCCATGACCAAAGAGCTGTCAAAAGACACCAGAAACAAAATTGTAGACCTGCACCAGGCTGGGAAGACTGAATCTGCAATAGGTAAGCAGCTTAGTTTGAAGAAATCAACTGTGGGAGCAATTATTAGGAAATGGAAGACATACAAGACCACTGATAATCTCCCTCGATCTGGGGCTCCATGCAAGATCTCACCCAGTGGGGTCAAAATGATCACAAGAACGGTATGCAAAAATCCCAGAACCACACGGGGGGACCTAGTAAATGACCTGCAGAGAGCTGGGACCAAAGTAACAAAGCCTACAATCAGTAACACACTACGCCGCCAGGGACTCAAATCCTGCAGTGCCAGACGTGTCCCCCTGCTTAAGCCAGTACATGTCCAGGCCCGTCTGAAGTTTGCTAGAGAGCATTTGGATGATCCAGAAGAAGATTGGGAGAATGTCATATGGTCAGATTAAACCAAAATATAACTTTTTGGTAAAAACTCAACTCGTTGTGTTTGGAGGACAAAGAATGCTGAGTTGCATCCAAAGAACACCATACCTACTGTGAAGCATGGGGGTGGAAACATCATGCGTTGGGGCTGTTTTTCTGCAAAGCGACCAGGACGACTGATCCGTGTAAAGGAAAGAATGAATGGGGCCATGTATCGTGAGATTTTGAGTGAAAACCTCCTTCCCTCAGCAAGGGCATTGAAGATGAAACGTGGCTGGGTCTTTCAGCATGACAATGATCCCAAACACACCACCCGGGCAACAAAGGAGTGGCTTCGTAAGAAGCATTTCAAGGTCCTGGAATGGCCTAGCCAGTCTCCAGATCTCAACCCCGTAGAAAATCTTTGGAGGGAGTTGAAAGTCCGTGTTGTCCAGCAACAGCCCCAAAACATCACTGCTCTAGAGATCTGCATGGAGGAATGGGCCAAAATACCAGCAACAGTGTGTGAAAACCTTGTGAAGACTTACAGAAAACGTTTGACCTCTCATTGCCAACAAAGGGTATATAACAAAGTATTGAGATAAACTTATTATTGACCAAATACTTATTTTCCACCATAATTTGCAAATACATTCATAAAAAAATCCTACAATGTGATTTTCTGGGGGGAAAAAAGTCTCATTTTGTCTGTCATAGTTGAGGTGCACCTATGATGAAAATTACAGGCCTCATCTTTTTAAGTGGGAGAACTTGCGCAATTGGTGGCTGACTAAATACTTTTTCGCCCCTACTGTACTTCCAAAGTTGTGGCAAAATGGCTTAAGGACAACAAAGTCAAGGTATTGGAGTGGCCATCACAAAGCCCTGACCTCAATTCCATAGAAAATGTGTGGGCAGAACTGATGAAGTGCGTGCAAGCAAGGAGGCCCAAACCTGACTCAGTTACACCAGCTCTGTCAGGAGGAATGGGCCAAAATTCCCCCAATTTATTGTGGGAAGCTTGTGGAAGGCTACCTGAAATGTTTGACCCAAGTTAAACAATTTAAAGGCAATGCTACCAAATACTAATTGAGTGTATGTAAACTTCTGACCCACTGGGAATGTGATGAAAGAAATAAAAGCTGAAATAAATCACTCTACTATTATTCTGACATTTGAATGTATTTGGCTAAGGTGTACGTAAACTTCCAACTTCAACTGTATATCTCAGATGTCGTGGATGCCAAAGTACTTTGCTGAGGAAGTACAATGAGCCCTCAATGTGACCTTGGATGAGAGAGATGTATGGGGATTAACAGCAAAACTATGGTAGTGTGTCCATTTTAATCTCTGAATGAGCAGCAGCTGAAGCAAACACAGATAAACTTGTTTGCTCAAGGGCTTAATGACAGGTTACTCCGTTAATTCTAGCATCTGCTGCTGTAAGCCTACACATAGAGTCAATCAACCCACACATTTGCAGTGATGTACTGTCACATCCTTCCTCTCCCTAGTATTATTGCTCCTGATCCACAGTAAGGATAGCAAAGGAAGAAAGCGTCTAACTCCTGAGGAATTTGTATGCGCCTTTTGGGAGCAAGGAGAACTCAGAAGGGACCATGTGTTTGTAATGAAGGAGGTTTGATGAGTCAAGGCAGATATGGAAATATAGCCTCCCAGCTGACAACGCGCCCCGTCTACTCTGACTCATATGGACAAATGCAAGGATGTTTCAGATTCAGGAATGTTCAAATAAAAATCTATTTATATTCCTAAAATCATTCCTTATTCATAAATCATGCAATGTTAAATCATTCAAAAGTGCACACAGTACATTAAACTATTTGTAATAAGTGACTTACCTGCTGAAGCTGACAGGAAAAGATGGAGTTGACATCCCTGATCCATCCCCAAATTCCTGGCCTCTGTTCCAGCCATCACTGACTGAGGGCAGTGGCGGATACAAGCCAAAGACAGGCTTCTGATCCTGCTGTACGCACACTGCCGTCGATGTGTTTGCGCTGTAGTGGTAACTCGGCCCACTCATGGAGCCCACCGAGCTGTGGGTACCAGGTATGTCCAGGCTGGATATCTGACAGTAGCTCTGGCGCTCGTTCTCCTGCTTGATTACCCCTGGGGTGTAAAGCTGGATGAAGGAGGTGTCAGAGTCCTTCTCGGTCTTGATGACAGACATGGAGATCCCTGGGCCCAGTTGCTGCCCCACACCATTCACATTTTTACAGTTTCCCCCACTGCTACTGACTATGGGCTTGGTTTCCATGTTGCCTTCAACGAGCAGGGCATCATCCACTGACAGGGAGGAAAGGAAAGCGGCCTCGTCAGCCAGGTAAAACTCATTCAGGTCAGACAGAGAGCCAGGCAAGTCCAAATCCCGCAGAATGTCCAGCGTATTGTCACCAAGGAGCCTCTCGTTGACATCCAAGTCCTTCAGGGACTGTCCAAAGCTGACCGTCTCCATGTCAAGCCTGTCCTTATCCATTGGTGAAAAGTCCTCAGTTTTCAGAGGGAGAAGGTAATTAGAACATCCAAGTACAGAGCTCCCTGGGGTGTTGGATCGATTCAAATCTGAAATGCTCTCCTCCAACAGAGCAAAGTTCTCAAACAGCTGCTGCTGTTGATGATTCTGCTGCTGTTTCTGTGCATTCTGCATTCTCAGGGCCTTGCCCATTAACTTCACTTCAGCCTCCTCTATAGGGAGTCCAATGGAGGTTGTCCCTGCTGTGGAGAGCTCACCCTGAATCTTAGTGACATTCAGTCCGTTACAGGAGTCTCTGGCTGGAGGTTGGGGTGTGGAGCCAGGCAAATGCATCACTGAAGTTAATGTGGTGGACTTGGAACTGCCTGCGTTAACCGAGAAGCTTCCCTCTTCACCTCTCTCTAAGCTCTTGTCCTGGTTATCCATTTCTTGATCCTGCTTGACACACACAGGGATGAAAGCACTGGTTTAGAAAGTGCTTGTAATTCAATTTAAAAACGGCAACAGACTGATAATTAAAAATAATTGTCTGAATTTAAAATGGGTACATTGTTATTTACTATGCAATCATTTCAACGCACATATTTTATCTTTAAACCATATGATCACATCTCTCCTGGCTTCTACATGACTGACAATATGACAGCAGTGTAAATAATATTCCAATGTTGTAGCTACATGTCATGACCACCAATAAACTAGCAAAAAATACCTTCAAATGAGAAATCAGAGGTGTAGCCTATAGACATTTGAAACAGTGTTTACATTTACATAAATATTTTACGTCCATTTTGTTAGACTCAAGCGATGTTTTTCTGTATGCAAGCATAAGCATGCTTTTTCTTTTCTCATATCACCACAATGGGAAAGAGAAAGCACGCGCATGCTCGCACACGGAAAAATATCACAAAGTCTAACAAAATGGAAATTAACGTTGCGGACAAAGTTTGGAATTACACAATTGAATACGTACAACATCTAAAGATCTGCATCAGCATATCGAAAGCTTTGCCATTTCAAAAGGATATGAGTGATTGGACCCTTTGTTCATGTTCATCCATGGCCAACATACTGCATAACAAACAACGAGTCTTGCTGGTGGGGTTTCACAGAAAATTAATTTGTATCCGCTCTCGTTACATTTTCATCATAGGTACACTTCAACTATGACAGACAAAATGAGAAGAAATAAAATCCAGAAAATCACATTGCAGGATTTTTTATGCATTTATTTGCAGATTATGGTGGGGAAAAAACTATTTGGTCACCTACAAACAATCAAGATTTCTGGCTCTCACAGATCTGTAACTTCTTTAAGAGGCTCCTCTGTCCTCCACTCGTTACCTGTATTAATGGCACCTGTTTGAACTTGTTATCAGTATAAAAGACAGCTGTCCACAACCTCAAACAGTCACACTCCAAACTCCACTATGGCCAAGACCAAAGAGCTGTCAAAGGACACCAGAAACAAATGTGTAGACCTGCACCAGGCTGGGAAGACAATCTGCAATAGGTAAGCAGCTTGGTTTGAAGAAATCAACTGTGGGAGCAATTATTAGGAAACGGAAGACATACAAAACCACTGATAATCTCCCTCGATCTGGGGCTCCACGCAAGATCTCCCCCCGTGGGATCAAAATGATCACAAGAACGGTGAGCAAAAATCCCAGAACCACACGGACCTAGTGAATGACCTGCAGAGAGCTGGGACCAAAGTAACAAAGCCTACCATCAGCAAGGGCATTGAAGATGAAACGTGGCTGGGTCTTTCATCATGACAATGATCCCAAACACACCGCCCGGACAATGAAGGAGTGGCTTCGTAAGAAGCATTTCAAGGTCCTGGAGTGGCCTAGCCAGTCTCCAGATCTCAACCCCATAGAAAATCTTTGGAGGGAGTTGAAAGTCTGTGTTGCCCAGCAACATCCCCAAAACATCACTGCTCTAGAGGAGATCTGCATGGAGGAATGGGCCAAAATACCAGCAACAGTGTGTGAAAACCTTGTGAAGACTTACAGAAAACATTTGACCTCTGTTATATACCCTTTGTTGGCAATGACAAAGTATTGAGAGAAACTTTTATTATTGACCAAATACTTATTTTCCACCATAATTTGCAAATAAATTCATAAAAAATCCTACAATGTGATTTTCTGGAAAGAAAAATCTAATTTTGTCTGTCATATATGTCTGTCATGATGAAAATTATTACAGGCCTCATCTTTTTAAGTGGGAGAACTTGCACAATTGGTGGCTAACTAAATACTTTTTTTGCCCCACTATGTCACAAATAGTACTGTTGGTGCAGTTAGTATGAGTATTTAAACACAGCTCAAATCAGTGTTTCTTTTAGGATTTTTTTCCAGCAGTGGTGGCAAAAGATGGGGTTAGTGATATCATTGCTGGAAGGCTCTCTGACTTTCAAAAAAGACATACTACTCTAAAATGCATGAAAATGTAATTATGTTGACACCATCTGAAATATAACTGATGGCCGCCACTGCACTGTAGGGAGGGAGATAAGAGCAAGTGGTAGCTGTATGCTCGTGGATCACATTCGCACCACTGCTCGCTCTGTTTGTTACAAATATACACCAACTCAACACGGATCATAAAGGGATAGTGCGACATTTTGACAATTATTACCCTTTTCTACTATCCCAGAGTCAGATGAACTCATGAATACAATTTTTATGTCTCTGCGTGCAGTTTGAAGGAAGTTGAATGCATTTTTGCGAGCCATTGCTAACTAGCGTTAGCAGAATGACTGGAAGAGTTTACAGGAACAGCTAGCATGCTATATTAATATAGGAAAAACACTGCAAGCGAAATCACAAAAAGTGTCTGTACACTTCCATAACATACGATATACATTCAGTTGTGGAAAAAGCACCGAATTGTCATACTTGAGAAAAAAGTAAGATACCTTAATAGAAAACGGCTCAAATAAGTCACCCAGTAAAATACTACTTTAGTAAAAGGTATTTGGTTTTAAATATTCTTAAGTATCAAAAGTAAAACATACAAATAATGAAAAATTCCTTAAATTAAAATAAGCAAAACGGCACAATTCAATTAATATTCTTTTTTTGCGGCTTGCCAGGGGCACACTCCAACACTCAGACTTTATTTACAAAGCATTTGTGTGTAGTGAATCCACCAGATCAGAGGCTTTAGGGATGTTATCTTGATAAGTGTGTGAATTGGACTATTTTCTGTCCCGCTAAGCATTTAAAATGTAACAAGTACTTTTGGGTGTCAGGGAAAATGTATGGAGTAAAAAGTACATTATTTTCTTTAGGAATGTTGTGATGTAAAAGTTGACAATAATATAAATAGTAAAATACAAATACCAACCAAAAACAACTTAAGGACTACTTTAAAGTACTTTTACACCACTGTATACACTGAACAAAAATATAAAATGAAAGATGCAAAGTGTTGGTCCCATATTTCATGAGCTGAAAGAAATCTAAAAATGTCCCATAGGAACAAAAAGATTCTCACATTTTGTGCACAAATCTGTTTACATCTCTGTTCGTGAGCATTTCTCCTTTGCCAAGATAATCCATCCACCTGACAAGTGTGGTATATCAAGAAGCTGATTAAACAGCATGATCACAGGTGCACCTTGTGCTGGGGATAATAAAAAGGCCACTTTAAAAATGTGCAGTTTTGTCACTGCCAGAGATGTCTCAAGATTTGAGGGAGCATGGAATTGGCATGGTGACTGCAGAAATGTCCACCAGAGCGGTTGCCAGAAAATTGAATGTTCATTACTCTACCATAAGCTGAGTTGTTATAGAGAAATTTGCAGTACATTTTCTGTAGTTGGGAATCAGACCTGCACAACGGCTTTACGAAACGGTTTCAGTTTTGTTTTTTTTACCTTTATTTAACTAGGCAAGTCAGTTAAGAACAAATTCTTATTTTCAATGAGGGCCTAGGAACAGTGGGTTAACTGCCTGCTCAGGGGCAGAACAACAGATTTGTACCTTGTCAGCTCAGGGGTTTGAACATGCAATCTTCCGGTTACTAGTCCAACGCTCTAACTACTAGGCTACCCTGCCGCCCCAGTTCAGCAATATTCTTGGGATGTCTGGTGTGAACTGCTCGAGGTCATGCCATGGCATCTCAAAGTCGTGCTGAGGTCAGGCATATTTTCTTCTGTTAGAAGTAAATCAACAGAATGGCTTTACTTCTGTTTTGGTTCGTTGTCCTGTTGCTTCACCCAATTTCTGTTGAGCTTCAATAGGTGGACAGAGAGCCTAACATTCTCCTGCAAACGGTCTTGGTAAACTTGGGAATTCATTTTTCCGTCGTTGATAGCAAGCTTCCCAGGCCCTGAGCCAGCAAAGTAGCCCCAAACCATGATGCTCCACCACAATAGTTTACAGTTGGGATGAGGTTGATGTTGGTGTGCGGTGCGGTGCGGTGCCTTTTTTTCCTCCACTGGAGGTCTTTAGCTGGCACTCCAAGATTCTTCTTAAGCTCGGCCTTCTGCGCTGTGCTCTTGCAGTCATCTTTGCAGGACGGCCACTCCTAGGGAGAGTAGCAACAGTGCTGAAATTTCTCCATTTACAGACAATTTGTTTTACCGTGGATTGATGAACATCAAGGCTTACTTTTGTAACCCTTTCCAGCTTTATACAAGTCTACAATTCTTCATCTTAGGTCTTCTGAGATCTCTTTTGATCGAGGTATGGTTCACATCAGGCAATGCTTCTTGTGAATAGAAAACTGTTTTTTATAGGGCAAGGCAGCCCTAACCAACATCGTCTCATTGATTGTATTCCAGGCTGACTCCTGACTCCAATTAGCTTTTGAGAAGTCATTAGCCTAGGGGTTCACATACTTTTTCCAACCTACACTGTGAAAGAAAAATAAAATAATTCGTGTGTTATTAGTTTAAGCAGACTGTTTTTCTATTGTTGTGGCCTGGAAAACGATCTGATCAAATTTGATGACCGATTTATGCAGAAATCCAGGTAATTCCAAAGGGCTCAAATCAAAAACAAATGGAGAAAAATGCATACCATAACATTAACATGGAAATAGCTGTTCTATCATTCAGCCTACAGTAGCAGCCAATGTATGGTGTCAATGTAGGCTTACATTCCAAGAGACTTATGAAAAAAAACATGCAGGGCTTGATATTAACTGGTTTACACACTTGTCCTTCAGACAAGGTGGTGACTGAAAAATGTTGTGATGTTTGATATAAGAAAACAAAATAAAATGCATTATTATTCCCATATCATTATTACGGAGAATCAGACAAATGATGATACCCTCTACCTATTGGCTACTTAACTTCTTTGGGAATGGGGGGCAGTATTGAGTAGCTTGGATGAATAAGGTGCCCAGAGTAAACTGCCTGTTACTCAGGCCCAGAAGCTATATGCATATAAATAGTAGATTTGGATAGAAAACACTTTGACGTTTCCAAAACTGTTTAAATAATGTCTGTGAGTATAACAGAACTCATATGGCAGGCAAAACACCTGAGAAAAATCCAACCAGGAAGTGGGAAATCTGAGGTTTGTAGTTTTTCAAGTGATTGCCTATCCAATATCCAGTGTACATAGTGTCAGATTGCACTTCCTAAGGCTTCCAGTAGATGTCACAGTCTTAGAAAGTTAGAAAGTTGTTTCAGGCTTCTTTTGTGAAAGGGAGGCGAATAAGAGCTGTTTCAACAAGTGGTCAGGCTGAAAGCCTTTAGTTTAGTCTCGCGTGTGAGCGCGACGGTCGTTCCCTTTCCTTTCTAATGCCAACGGAATTGTCCGGTTGGAATATTATTGAAGATTTATGATAAAAACATCCTAAAGATTGATTATATACATTGTTTGACATGTTTCTACGAACTTTAACGGAACTTTGTCTGGACTTAGTGCCCGTGCATTTGGATTAGTGAACTAAACGTGCTAACAAAAAGGAGGTTTTGGACATAAAGATGTACTTTATCGAACAAAACAAACATTTATTATGGAACTGGAATTCCTGAGTGCATTCCGATGAAGATAGGTAAGTGAATATTTATAACGCTATTTCTGACTTTTGTTGACTCCACAAATTGGCGGGTATATGTATGGCTTGTTTTGGTGGCTAAGTGCTGTACTATGTACATAAGGCTGCCTCTAAAAGGTGCAGTGTTGAGTAACAGGGTGGTAGCCAGCTAGTGATGGCTATTTAACAGTCTGATGGCCATGAGATAGCTGTTTTTCACTCTTTCGGTCCCAGCTTTAATGCACCTGTACTGACCTCGCCTTCTGGATGATTGCGGGGTGAGCAGGCTGTGGCTTGGGTGGTTAATGTCCTTGATGACCTTTCTTTGACGTCGGGTGCTGTAAGTGTCCAGGAGGCCAGGCAGCGTGCCCTCTGTGATGCTTTGGGCAGACCGTCCCACCCTCTGGAGAGCCCTGCGGTTGCGGGAGGTGCATTGCCGTAGGAGGAGGTGATACAGACCGACAGGATTCTCTCAACTGTACATCTGTAAAAGTTAGTGAGGGTCTTAGGGGCCATGCAGAAAGTTTTCAGCCTCCTAAGGTTGAAGAGGTGCTGTGGTGCCAGGAAAATGTGGGTGGACCATGACAGATTGTCATTGATGTGTACGCTGAGAAACTTTAAGCTTTCCACCTTCTCTGCTGCGGTGCCATCGATGTGGACAGGGGCGTGCTCCCTCTGCTGTCTCCTAAACTCCACGATCAGCTCCTTCGTTTGTTGATGTGGAAGGAAAATAACATCTCCCTCAACCACTCTGCCAGGGCCCTCACTTCCTCCCTGTAGGCTGTTTCGTTATTGTTGGTAATCAGGCCTACTACTGTTGGGTCGTCTACAAACTTGATTGAGAGTTGGAGGCGTTTGTGGCCACACAGTCATGGTGTAATGTAGGTTACATTGAAAGCGGATAATATTGCATTGATTCAAACACAATTCCCACAGTAGAGTGAAACGTTGATAGTGGTAACTAAAGGAGAAATGTCTAGAAAGTTGAGTGACGTTCAATCCCGTGCTTCTCTGAGCAGGCTGATACTTATTCTGCACGGTAGTCCAAGGCAAGCTCGCAGCTTAGAGGGAACATTACACTTCGCTACTAATTCATTGCAGCTGCAGTGCTGGTTGTAGTGCGAGTGGAGGTAGGGGGCACATTTTATGTTTTGTAAAAGTGTTGAATAAAAACTGATTGAACTCACTCAAAAACAGCTGCTCTTTGCTGTTATGCAACGTGGCTGATGCAACAGATAACAATTAGCTCAAAATGTTGTTAAACTATTAGGCTATTTCTTCACATTATAAGCACAGCAATGCACACATGGTAGTAGGCGATAAGCATATTTTCATACCAGCCAGGTAGGCTATACTCCTGTTGTAAAGATAAGCAATGTGCTTAATATTAGGAAAGCTGAGAAATAAATAGTAACCTATAGAAAGCTCTTTTATTAGATTGCGATTTTTATTTTATTTTTTAAATGGGCTGTTTTCAGAATGGTAAAGAGCTGTAACTGTGTGATTGTTTGGATTTATTTTGGTCAATTGTCCACAACTTTGGTCTAACAATTTCCCATAATCTCCAAATTGTTCCCTTTCAATTGCTACCATGCTTATGCATTTCATATTTCTTCTGTAAGAAACATTTCAATTTATCCCTATCCATTTACAGTGCTTCTGGAAGGTTTTATTACATTACAGCTTTATTCTAAAATTGACATTTATTTTTGTTCCCTCCATCTACAGATGTATGCCTTCATTTTTTCTCCAGAAATATTTTATTTACATAAGTATTCAGACCCTTTGCTATGAGACTCGAAATTCAGCTCAGGTGCATCCGGTTTCCATTGATCATCCTTGAGATGTTTCTACAACCTGATTGGAGTCCAGCAGTGGTAAGTTCAATTGATTGGACATGATTTGGAAAGGCACACACCTCACTATGTAAGGTCCCACAGTTGACAGTGCATGTTAGAGCAAAAACCAAGTCATGAGGTCAAAGGAATTGTCCATAGAGCTCTGAGACAAGATTATGTCGAGGCACAGATCTAGGGAAGGGTACCAAAAACTTTCTGCAGCATTGAAGGTCCAAGAGCACAGTGGCCTCCATTATTCTTAAATGAGCTGGCCGCCCGGCAAAACTGAGCAATTGGCGAAGAAGGGCCTCGGCCAGGGACGTAACCAAGAACCTGATGGTCACTTTGACAGAGCTCCAGAGTTCCTCTGTGGAGATGGGAGAACCTTCCAGAAGGACAACCATCTCCTTTGAATGTTTTGGTACACCTATTGGAGAGCTCTTCTTTGTTCACACCAATTCAGCATCATTCACACACTCTTAAGCTTTAGCCCCACCCATCTCAAAGGGTTGATCCAGCAGTCAAACACCCAAGCTAACATTCGCTAGCTTAATAGCTACTTACAGACACAAATGAGAGAGCAGCTAACTCCGACCATTTTGCTCACCCTAGCAGAGCTGGTTAGGCTGGTTTTATGTTATGAACCATAATCCCAACTCATGTTGTTACTACCCTACATGAATCTGCAGGTAGCTAACCAACCAGGTTCAATGTTAGCTAGCTAACACTAGGCTATAACTAGCAAAGCAAATGGCTCCGAGATACAAATAATATTATAATACACGTAACGTTAGCTAGCAAGCCAGCTAGCTAACAGTACACTAACTTGAAATGAGAACAGCTGACAAATTTAGAAGTGTAATATCTGAAAATGTAGCTAGCTAGACTATCTTACCTGTATACATAGATGGAGGCTTCTCCCTCTCTGTCACGGATGCTATGGTTGCGGATGCCCTCACTTTGAAGATGTAATCCAGAGACAGGTGTTCTCCATCTCCTTAGCTATCATACTGTAATTCCACTGATTTCAAAACTCGGTCCTCAAAAAAGTGGAGAGCAACACTTACGCAGTTCTATTATGGAATACAATTTTTTAAGCCACATTAGACAGGATTACCTACACATACTGACCAGCTCCAACGTGCTACATGGCAGACCAATCCGAACTCCTCTCGGAATGTCCAGCCCACTCAATATCTCAGTCAATCATGGCTAGTGGGAAGGTTGCTGACTTTGTCTGTGGCTAAACCAACTAGGCTCGTAATTTAACAGCTGGCATACAAGTTTGTTATTAAGGCACATGAAAGTTCACACGTTCCAGAAGGCATTTCTGTCCCCCAAAAAACACATTTGATAAAAATAAACAAAAATCATCCAAATCCTGTCCAATCAATTTAATTTACCACAGGTGGACTCCAATCAAGTTGTAGAAGCATTCAGGATGATCAACAGAAACAGGATGCACCCGAGCTCAATTTCAAGTCTCCTAGCAAAAGGTCTGAATACTTATGTAAATAAGGTGTTTTTTGTCACTATGGGGTATTGCATGTAGATTGATGAGATAAAATTATCAGTTTTAGAATAAGTCTATAACGATTTGTGACTCACCACCTGGAGTAACATTATCATTTTTAAAAATATATATATTTTTTTACATTGGATGAAAGTAGAGACTCAGAGCTACAACATGGTATATCATACACTGTATTTGAGGAACAATGGGAAAGTAATTCTGCATTGAAAGTTGATAAATGACATTTGTGTTGAGAAAGCTCATCGTGTACACTCATTCAGCATCGTTCACACCCTCTTAAGCTTTAGCCCCATCTATCTCCTTGCTTTCAGAGCACACACACTTGACGCTCTGGTCGTTGATTGGTTTACCTCTGGATAACTTGAAAACAGCCTAACCAACTCTGCAGGCAACAATTTCATTATGCTTTTTAGCCAACGTTTACTGACACCGGACATATTCAACTGGTGTTATACACTTTAGCTTAAGACATGTGGCTAGCTACCTAGGTAAACAATGAACATCGCTAGGTAAACAACATGTGAGACACACACATCACGTTAGCTAACGGGCCAGCCAGCTAACGCTAGCTAATATACACATTAGCTTGAAATAAAACCACTGTCAAAATTAGAAACGTGTAATATCTGAAAATGTAGATAGCTAGACCATCTTACCTGTATACATAATCATGCATGTTGGACACGTCTCCCTGTCACGGATCCATGACACAAATGCCCTTAGTTTGAAGACATAATCCTGAAGCAGGGGTTGTCCCAGCTCTTTAGCTATCATACTCTAATTCCACTGATTTCAAAACTCGATCCTCCAGAAAGTGGAGAGCAACACTTATGCAGATACATTATTTTTTTTAAAGCCACGTTCGACATGATAGCCAACAGACTGACCAATGCAAGAAGGCTTCAATAGGGCAGACCAATCCAAACTCCTCTCTCTGTATGTCCAGCCCACACATTATCTCAGCCAATCATGGCTAGTGGGAAGGTTGCGGTCTTTTTATGTGGCTTAACCAACAAGGCTCGTAATTGGAAAATTTTATTTGTATTTAAAGATGGCATACAAGTTTAAGGCACATGAAAGTTCATGTTCAATAAAGCATTTCTGCCAACAAAAAACATTTTGATAATGTTCTGACACCATTAACACGCTGTCATAACATAGGCAGAAGGGGAATCTCCCCCTTGCTCTTCAGTATTGGTAAAGGAATGTCCTTGTCTACAGAAGACCTGCTGCCAAAACTACCATCCAAAAGTTAATATTGGAACAATGCTGCTAATATAGGAATGTTAAGAATATTCTTTAGGTCCCTGCTGACCAATGTCATATTACTTTTCATTTGGAGAGGTCATTAAAAACTGTATGAACCAAATATTGTAACTTAGGACGGAAAGCCCCTCATGCTGTCAAGTTTCCATCCAATACGTTGTCTGAGATATGAAAATGGGTAAAACTATTTTTGTTAAGATAGGAATTTGATTTTAGGAGTCATAAGAGAACTTCTAATCATATACTTAGCACATTAAGTAGCCACGCCCCAAATGAGGTCAGAGAGCTCGTCAGCGTGATGGAACCACCCTTTCTGACCAGAGTGCTTAAAAGGACTCGCTAAGAATTAATATATCAGACCAAAAGATGTGAGACCATGGTCCACACGTTGAAATGGTTAGAAACTCAAACTCTCAACACGAGTTGAAGAAAATGAACTTACCAGACCAATCAAAATGTAAATCTTAATTGGCACATTTAAAAACTGTCCTTCTGTGAAGCACAGTCGGGAACT
Organism: Oncorhynchus kisutch; assembly: GCF_002021735.2. Lineage (NCBI taxonomy): Eukaryota > Metazoa > Chordata > Actinopteri > Salmoniformes > Salmonidae > Oncorhynchus > Oncorhynchus kisutch. Next base: position 53,592,686 of record NC_034179.2, read on the forward strand.
AGTTCAGTACGATGGCAAGGTCGATAAACCAGGAGGATTCGCCATCATCGTTTAAATCTCCAGTTTAAACTAAATCTTTGTCCCTTCTGTTGTTTCAATTAAATTCAAATCAGCATTGAAAAAAAGGAGCAAGTTTAAGTTTGTTCCACCTAAATTAGTCTGACCACAAGTCAGAGATCATGATGATGGCACACCAAATGTGTTTGATGGATTGTGGGAAAAGAGCAGGAATAGTCTTTTTTAGGCTACAGTCCAAGCTAAGTCTTCCAATGTTGCAACTGCTGTCGGCATCCAAAGATTATCCAACTTGAATAAACGCTTGGAGGTAAGGACGACTGCAGTGGTGTAGTCTACGGCGATCAGTTATTATTGATATCTACAAAGCGCATTGATGTGAATCACACTGCCGCTCTCATTTAGCTATTTGCGCATTACGGATTGTGGTTGTTGTGGATGGCTGGTCACAAATCTAAATGTGTATTTGGACCCAATAATGGTTGAATTCAAGAAGTTTAAGCTGCCTAGCAATCATTGTTTTTGAAACCAGTGGACAGCCAGTGGGGGGAAAAAAAATTCTTGCAACAGCTGCATAGTGCGGAGCCAAGACTACAAAAAAAAAAGTGGGACTTTTATTGCTCAATCTAATTCACACTGATAAAAAAAAAATCCACAAGCCTAATGGACACATGTTCAAACTTGCACACTTTTGATTGACCCTTTGTCTATATATATACACACACACATATACACACATTTTTATTTTTTACATCACAACTATGAAATAACATAAGGAATAATGTAGTAACCAAATAATGTGTTAAACAAATCAAAATATATTTTATAGTTTTGAGATTCTTAAAATAGCCACCCTTTGCCTTGATGACAGCTTTGCACACTCTCGGCATTCTCTCAACCAGCTTCACAAGGAATGCTTTTCCAAAAATCTTGAATGAGTACCCACATATGCAGATCACTTGCAGGCTGCTTTTCCTTCACTCTGTAGTCCAACTCATCCAAAAACCATCTCAATTTGGTTGAGGTCGGGGATTGTGGAGTTAAGGTCATCCGATGCAGCACTCCATCACTCTCCTTGGTAAAATAGCCATTACACAGCCTGGAGGTGTGTTGGGCCACTGTCCTGTTGGGGGAAAAAATGATAGTGGGACTAAGCCCAAACCAGATGGGATGGCTTATCGCTGCAGAAAGCTATGGTAGCCATGCTGGTTAAGTGTACCTTGAATTCTAAATAAATCACTGACAGTGTCACCAGAAAAGCACCCCCACGCCATAACACCTCCATGCTCTACAATGGGAAATAGAGATCACCAGCACCACATCTCACAAAGACACAGGGGTTGGAACCTAAAATCTCAACTTTGGACTGAAGACTAAAGGAAAAATGTCCACAGGTCTAATGTCCATTGCTCATGTTTCTTGGCCCAAGCAAGTCTTCTTATTAGTGTCCTTTAGTAGCGGTTTCTTTGCAGCAATTCGACCATGAAGGCCTGATTCACACAGTCTCCACTGAATAGTTGATGTTGAGATGTGTCTGTTACTTGAACTCTGTGAAGCATTTATTTGGGGTGCAATTTATGAGGCTGGTAACTAATGAACTTATCCTCTGCTAAAGAGGTAACCCTGGATCTTCCTTTCCTGTGGCGGTCATCATTTAGAGCCAGTTTCATCATAGCAGTTATTGAAATGTTCCACATTGACAGACCTTCATGTCTTAAAGTAATGATGGACTGTCATTTCTCTTTGCTTATTTGAGCTGTTCTTGCCATAATACGGACTTGGTCTTTTACCAAATAGGGCAATCTTCTATTTAGCCCCCCTACCTTGTCACAACCGATTGACTCAAACAAATTAAGAAATAATTCCACAAATTAACAAGGCACACCTGTTAATTGAAATGCATTCCAGGTTACTACCTCACTACCTGGTTGAGAGAATGCCAAGAGCGTGCAAAGCTTTCATTAAGGCAAAGGGTGGCAACTTTGAAGAATCTCAAATATATTTTGATTTATTTAACACTTTAGTTACTACATAATTCCATATGTTATTTCATCATTTTGATGTCTTCACTATTATTCTACAATGTAGAAAATAGTCAAAATAAAGAAAAACCCTTGAATGAGTAGGTGTTCTAAAACTTTTGACAGGTAGATAGAGAGTGTGAGTGAGTGAGTAAATATATATTCTTTGATTCGTGAGGAATATAACTTATGCCTCATGAGCTTAGTTCAACTGTCACACTCCATGAAAACTCAAAATATAAGCTTGTTTTACACCAATGTTTGTAAACATTGTAAATGTAAACAAACACTGTATAGCCTCATAACATGGTTAAAACAACTATTTGTATATAATGGAGGGTCAGTCCTTGCAGCCATAGCTCTGTCTATTAATCTGGGAGTGGTTACATTTCTCCAGGCCCATTCCTCAGCTTTTTACCAAGAGGCGGGGCGAACGTTTTGTTATTATTTCACCTGTGGATTTACCCTTTAAAAACAGTTGCAGATTATCAAGATATCAAAGTGCCACCAACAAAAAGGTAAACAATAGGCCTATAGCAAATGCACTTTTCAGTAGTGCTCAAAGCATGCCATTCCATGAGCGCAGCATTTATTTTTCAACTCAAATTAATGAGCCCAATCAGTCCTCCATGACAACAAATAAACAACAAAGTACAACTGGCTAATAAGTCCTTAGTTTTGGGGTCATGCTCATGTAACAGTATAGACTTTACGTCCGTCCCCTCGCCCTGGGCGCGAACCAGGGACGCTCTGCACACATCAGTCACCCTCGAAGCATCGCTCCACAAAAGCCGCGGCCCTTGCAGAGCAAGGGGAACCACTACTTCAAGGTCTCAGAGCAAGTGACGTCACCGATTGAAACGCCACTAGTGCGCACCACCGCTAACTAGCTAGCCATTTCACATCAGTTACACTCACCCCCCTTTTGACCTCCTCCTTTTCCGCAGCAACCAGTGATCCGGGTCAACAGCATCAATGTAACAGTATAGACTTTACGTCCATCCCCTCCCCCCGACCTGGGCGCAAACCAGGGACGCTCTGCACACGTCAACAGTCACCCACGAAGCATCGTTACCCATCACTCCACAAAAGCCACTGCCCTTGCAGAGCAACGGGAACCACTACTTCGAGGTCTCAGAGCAAGTGACGTCACCGATTGAAACACCACTAGCGCGCACCACCGCTAACTAGCTAGCCATTTCACATCGGTTACACTCAGGTAAAACAATTTGGCTAACCTATACTTCCATATTTCCAAGTTCTATTCTTGAAGATCAAAGCGCATTTAATTTATTGGAATGACTGGAATTCTGAAATATCTTTACATTAAAAACCAGTCTCATTTAATCATATTATTATATGTAGTACAACGCAATGGGTTAGAAGCCTACATAACCAACCCATTAAGCCAACCAACCAAACGTAACATCCATATGGCCAGCTATGTAAACTTCAACATTGATTTATCCTGCAACACACATTGTTGTCTTCTAATGCCTCTTAAGGGGAAAGTAATCTACAAATAACTGAATGTAATCAGATTACGTTTTTGAGTTAGGGTAATCCAAAAATTACATTACTGATTACATTTAGAAAGTAACCTACCCAACCCTGCTAATGACGACAACTTTATTTCTCAACTCCTATTACTGAGCCAATTACACTCACTGGAGTACCTAACATAGGCTTTGAAAACGCACACAGTAATAGGCTACCAGAGCAGCAAGTGCCACTGACTGAGAATCTTTCTTGACATGAAAATTTATTTTGCCAACACATGACTAACCAACTAAACAGCTGCTCTTAGCAAAAAATGTGTTTGGAATTAACAGCCTACTTGCTAGAAAGGTAAGCGTTTACACTTGCTTCAATTATGTGGGAAATCCATCTACCAAATCTATTCATTTTAAAATGTTGATTACTTCTCCTTTCCATTATCATTCACCTGACGATAAGACAAGATGTGAACAATTATATGTGTGTGTGTGGGTGGGGGGGGGGGTCCCTGGTTGTCTGCGAGGGGGTCCCTGGCAAAGAGAAAGTTGAAGACCCCTGTTCTCGCTAGCTAAATATGAAGGGTCGCAGTGGTGCAACCTATTGGCTGCGACTGGGAATTGCATCAAGTTAAACAGGAGAAAGTGATTATTACATCATATAAACTAAAGTATGTACATGAAGCGTGTAAGCTTTGTGTGGCTAATAAAATCACCAATGGGCTCAGGGATCGACATGGCGATAAAATGCTCTACTGAGACGCATAATTTTTACACTGACAAGAAGGGCGTCAAACTAAAGAAGAGAGCACAGGGGTCACACTACCTTATAGCTGAATCATTGCACAATAAAATATCTCCTAACGTTATGAGGTAACGTTACGGGATGTATGGCTGTAACTAGCTAGATCATGCACGATAGCTGCCAAATACAACAAGATGCAATCAAATCACACATTCGACGACATGTTACCTTAATCAGACATGGGAGTTTTCCAAACTAGATCATATCCATTCAGTTCGACTTTGCTGGAATTCTGAGATGTATGGTTTCTAATCCGTCTTCACAGGAAATATTCCTCGTGCAACGCTGAATTTCTGAGCTCTATGGCTTCTAATCCGTCTTCACAGGAAATATTCCTCGTGCAGCGCTGAATGATTTGCTGCATTCCCCGTTGGAAAAGTATTGATGTAGCTTGCTAGCTCGTGCGCTGTTATTCCCTTGCTCACGTGACGTAGCTAGCTACAATTTGTGTATGGTGCTGTCAAATGTTAAAAGAAGCCAACAGGATGCAGTCAAGTTAGCTATTTTTGCTAGCAATCTACTTAACTCAGATATTAAGCAAAAACTAACATGAATTCGTTAGCTATAAATTCTAAATGGACAGCAGAATTGACATAACCAGCATTCTATGATGCAGTACAGTAGAAAACTAATTGACATTACATAATATCCAAGCTAGCTGGCGAGTTACAGTTAACGTTACAGTAGTTACAGATTAAAACGTTAGCTGGTGCTGCACATTAGCAAACTGAGGGCGGCTAGTTCGACACTTCGCGGTAAACGCCCCTCTAAAGACAGACAGGACTACCGTTATACTCTAAAAAGCTGTCAAAAACACGGCTGCTGGCCTCTGTTATTTGAGAATTATCTGTTAATTGAATGATTAGAATATTCCGCCCTGAAACATAGTTGTATGGAATTGATTAGAATGTATAAAATCATAATCAGCATCGAACAGCCTCTCAAGCCAATGTAGAAATAACGTATCCAGTAAACAAGCTAACTTGCAAATAGAAAAACACTTTTAAAGTGTATTCGATTACTGGTAACATTGCCTCTCTTTATCAAGTTACGCCAAACTCGTACATGCAACGTTAGCTAATTTCGCTAGCTATAACCAATGGTAGCGACGTTAGCTAGCTACTACCTTTCAAAGCGTGGACTTTGTTAACGTTTGTCAATAATGACTAGTTATTATAACTCATGATTGAGTTAAAACATATCTGATGTTACTTACGAATGACAACACATTGCTAGCCAATAAGTACGAAAACAGAGTCCTAGCTAGCTATAGCCACTCAACTTCCAACGCAAAGAAACTTTGTAGACGACGTCCTTGAGGCGCGCTCCAGGTGACACTGCAGTCTGTGAAGCGAGCTATTCTAAAACACAAACTAACAACGTTATATAGAGACATAAGTTCGGTACAATTGTGTAAACTTCAAAAGCACTGCACACTGTGACTAACACGAATCATTTCAATGGCGCAACAAAGTCCGTATAAAATGTACATAGGGGCGAAGGGACCTATGTGAAGCAAGCCACAATAAGGATTAGTCACAATAGTGGCGTTTGCGGTTCGCCTTCAAATTAAAAGGTCCTTCATTGAACGTGATGCAAGCGGATACAAATAGTGCAATCACGCCATATTTTGACTAAATAATGCTAAACAAGGTTGGAATATTATAGAAATTCAGCAAAAAGCAATAATTTGTTCATTAAATGATTTGGTTTTTAAAAAAGTAGTAAAAAAAAAGTTTAACTCACACTGTGAATGTATAAGACTTCAGAATTGTATTGGGAGCATACTTATATTTTACTGTACGGCCTTACCTATGGATTGTGGATCTATGAAATTGAGTATCTGCCTATATAGTGACACCCACAGAACACAACTATGTAGAGTTTAGACAAATATTAGCATCTAACTCTTATTTCATTTAACTCACACTGTGAATGTATAAGACTTCAGAATTGTATTGGGAGCATACTTATATTTTACTGTACGGCCTTACCTATGGATTGTGGATCTATGAAATTGAGTATCTGCCTATATAGTGACACCCACAGAACACAACTATGTAGAGTTTAGACATCTATTAGCATCTAACTCTTATTTCAGAACTCTGAAACCACTGTGAAATGAGCCACATTAGCTTAGCAGTCAACTTACTATGTGTATTGAACATTAATATTGCAATGTCAATACGCACAGTAGACTGGATAGTGAGGTGATTACCCACAGTTAAAGTTCCACTATAAGAGCTACCCTACTGGGCACACCATGTAATTTTCACATGAATAATTGGGTAATATTTGGTTGAGACATTAATCAATGACATTACAACCTATGTTCACCCACTTGAATTTCCAATGTGTTATCACTATGCCTTTAAGCATCTAAAAGTTAAAATGGGAATACAATACAAATACAATGTCAGATATTTAGTTTATTTATACAACAGACGAATGTGTTATCACTGTGCTTTGTCTAATATCTTAACCAAATGACCTGGATTGCAGTTTAGATTACATTAAAAAGACATGATGCAGGTGATTACATAAGAAAATGTGGCTATGGATGTGTTACTTATTTTAAGGTTGAATATTACATTAGTTTGTAAGATAACTTGAGGTGTAAGATAACTTGAAGTGTAATTTGTTTTATTCCTATTCTTTGGTTGACAACACAACCAAATATCAAAATTGAAAATCGATGTATCTACTGCTTGGATAGTTCCATCTGAGCTACTGGTTTAATCCCATTCTTTAACTTTTATTTTTGGTTAAGTTGGAGATGTGAATCCAACATATCATTTGTTAACTTGTCAACAAGTTCATTGGCTAAATGTATGTTATTTCAAAAGTGATATATTCATTGTGTTTGGTTGTCAAAGCAACCAAATGTCAACATTTGAAGGAGATTTCTCTTCTGCTTGGATAGTTCCATTATATGCCACATCACCGTCTCAACCAAAAATCTAAGTTAAAGAATAGGACTGAATCAAATATAAAATATATGCACTTTAAATCAAGTGTAATTTGTTTTATTCCTATTCTTTAACTTAGATTTTTGATGCAGATTTGAATCCATCACATCAATTACTATTTTGTAGACAAACTGGCATTAAAGCCAAACTATACTGAACAAAAATATGAATGCAACATTTTTAATGATTTTACTGAGTTACAGTTCATATAAGGATCCACCCCTTTTTTTAAATTTTCACCTAAAATGACATACCCAAATGTAACTGCCTGTAGCTCAGGACCTGAAGCAAGGATATGCAAATTCTTCATACCATTTGAAAGGAAACACTTTGAAGTTTGTGGAAATGTGAAATTAACATAGGAGAATATAACACAGATATGGTCAAAGATAATACATATATATTTTTTGTACCATCTTTGAAATGCAAGAGAGAGGCCATAATGTATTATTCCAGCCCAGGTGCAATTTACATTTTGGCCACTAGATGGCAGCAGTGTGTGTGTGTGTGTGTGTGTGTGTGTGTGTGCGCAGTTTTAGACTGATCCAATGAACCATTGCATTTCTGTTCAAAATGTTGTATCAAGTCTCCCCCTTGTGCCTAATTTGTTTATTAATAACTTTTAATGTCCAAAACTGTCCACTCTCCTCAAACAATAGCATGGTATTATTTCACTGTAATAGCTACTGTAAATTGGACAGTGCAGTCAGATTAACAAGAATTTAAGCTTTCTGCCAATATCAGATATGTCTATGGCCTGGGAAATGTTCTTGTTAATTACAACCTCATCAAATCCAATTTATTTATGATGCCCTTCTTACATCAGCTGATATCTCAAGGTGCTGAACAGGAACCCAGCCTAAAACCACAAACAGCAAGCAATGCAGGTGTAGAAGCACGGTGAATCCCTAGAAAGGCCAGAACCTAGGAAGAAACCTAGAGAGGAACCAGACTATGAGGGGTGGCCAGTCCTCTTCTGACAGTGCCGGGTGGAGATTATAACAGAACATGGACAAGATATTCAAATGTTCATAGATGACCAGCAGGGTCAAATAACAATAATCCCAGTGGATGTCGAGGGTACAACAGGTCAGCACCTCAGGAGGAAATGTCAGTTGGCTTTTCATAGCCGATCATTCAGAGAATCTCTACCACTCCTGCTGTCTCTAGAGAGTTGAAAACAGCAGGTCTGGAACAGGTCAGGGTTCCATAGCCGCAGGCAGAAAAGTTGAAACTGGAGCAGCAAGGAGTCATCAGGCCAGGTAGTCCTGAGGCATGGTCCTGGGGCTCAGGTCCTCCGATAGCGAGAGAGAGAGTGAGCGAGAGAGCGAGAGAGAGAACTTAAATTCACACAGGACACCAGATAAGACAGGAGAAATACTCCAGATATAACAGACTGACTGTAGCCCCCCGACACAAACGACCGCAGCAAAAATACTGGAGGCTGAGACAGGAGGGGTCGGGAGACACTGTGGCCCCATCCGACAATACGCCCGGACAGGGTCAAACAGGCAGGATATAACCCCACTCACTTTCCGAAAGCACAGCCCACACACCACAAGAGGGATATCTTCAACCACCAACTTACCATCCTGAGACAAGGCCGAGTATAGCCCGCAAAGATCTCCGCCACGGCACAACCCAAGGGGGTGCACCAACCCAGACAGGAAGATCACGTCAGTGACTCAACCCACTGAAGTGACGCACTCCTTCTAGGGACGGCATGGAAGAGCACCAGCCGTGTTTAGCACTAACTGAGGTTTATTTAGTGCTTTGTCCAGTTAGCTGGAAAGTAGAGCATTGCAGTAGTCTAACCTAGAAGTGACAAAAGCATGGATACATTTTTCTGTATAATTTTCTGGACAGAAAGTTTCTGATTTTTGCAATGTTACGTAGATGGAAAAAAGCTGTACTTGAACAGTCTTGATATGTTCGTCAAAAGAGAATTCAGGGTCCAGAGTAACGCCGAGGTCCTTCACAGTTTTATTTGCGACGACTGTAACAACCATCAAGATTAATTGTCAGATTCAACCGACGGTCTCTTTGTTTCTAGGGACCTAGAACAAGCATCTCTGTTTTGTCCGAGTTTAAAAGTAGAACATTTGCAGCCATCCACTTCCTCATGTCTGAAACACAGGACTCCAGCGTTACTTAAAACCTCATGCTAATCACATTATCCTATGTTAGCTCAACCGTCCCATGGGGGACCCACCAATCCTGTAGAGGTTTTAATTCAAATAAATTCATTAAGCCCTAATCTATGGATTTCACATGACTGGGTAGGGGCACAGCCATGGGTGGGCCTGGGAGGGCATAGGCCCACCCACTGGGGAGCCAGGCTCAGCCAATCAGAATGAGTTTTTCCCCACAAAAGGGCTATATTACAGACAGAAATACTCCTCAGTTTCATCTGCTGTCCGTGTGGCTGGCCTCAGATGATCCCATCTGTTAAGAAGCTGGATGTGGACGTCCTGGGCTGGCGTGGTTACACGTGGTCTGCAGTTTTGAGGCCAGTTGGACGTACTACCAAATTCTCTAAAACAACTCCTTATGGTAGAGAAACGATCATTCAATTCTCTGCCAACAGCTCCGGTGGACATTCCTGCAGTCAGCATGCCAATTGCACGCTTCTTGAAAACCTCTGTGGCATTGTGTTGTGTGACAAAACTGCACATTTTAGAGTGGCCTTTTATTGTCCCCAGCACAAGGTGCACCTCTGTAATGATCATGATGTTTAATCAGCTTCTTGATATGGCCCACCTGTTTGATGGATGGACTATCTTGGCAAAGGAGATAATGCTCACTAACAGAGATGTTAACAAATGTGTGCAGAACATTTGAGAGAAATAAGCTTTTTGTGCATATGGGACGTTTCTGGGATCTTTTATTTCAGCTCATGAAACATGTGACCAACACTTTACATGCTGTGTTTACATTTTTGTTCAGTATAATTAACTATCCAAGCAGAAGATACATCTCCTTCAAAATGTTGATATTTGGTTGTGTTGACAACCAAACAATTCAATATCACGAAATATCATTATTAAAATCAACCAGAGCTTGAATCCCTAGTTCTATATGTATTGTCTATTTTCAGTTGAATACTGGGGTGAATTTAATCAATATAGTGATAATAGCAACAGTGACTCTATTTACTTTTTTCTCATTTGCAATATTTTCTTATTTTTTATTTTCTTATTTTTTTTACCCCTTTTTCTCCCCAATTTTGTGGTATCCAATTGGTATTTACAGTCTTGTCCCATCGCTGCAACAATTGTGCGCCACCCCATGGGTCTCCCGTTCATGGCCTGCTGCGACAGAGCCTGGACTCGAACCTGCATCTCTAGTGGCACAGCTAGCACTGCGGTGCAGTGCCTTAGGGTCTCCCGAGTGGCGCAGTGGTCTATTTACTTTTTTAAGTGGAGATCGCTCAACAAATCATTCTCACGATAGCACATTGGTAATACTCAGTGACAAATATCAAAGCTGGGCTTGGTTAAAACCCTGGATAGGAGACCAACAGTAGGTGTAAATAGATAATTTCTCCAGTAGGAGGTGCTGTCCAGCCCATTGTTTTTTCTGATAGTGGATATATCGTTGAACATGTGACCTTGGTACAAAATTAACATGGACAAACCTTGTATAAAGTATGTTAAAATTTGGATACCATAATAACCTAATTCTGTGGTTTAAATTTCACCCTCAAAACAACAGTTTGATAACATTTTTCAAATCAAGAGTATTTTCCACGTAGATTACAAGTCACACTAGTTAACAAAATACGTTTAAACAACGTTGATTCAAGCAGTTTGTGGCCAGTGGGACCACACTAATATTTGTGTAAACAATTCACAATTGTATTTTGTGGGTGGCACTGAGTAGTAGACTGTTACCCCATTTCACTGAGCCACAATTCATACCAGAGGAGGCTGGTGGGAGGAGCTATAGGAGGATGGGCTCATTGTAATGGCTGGAATGAAATTAATGGAACCGTATCAAAAACAAACATTTGGAATCCACATGTTTGACTCCATTCCATGTATTTCATTCCAGCCATCCTGGTGCCCATCCTCCTACAGTTCCTCCCACCCACCTCTAATCATTAGGTAAGGCTATAGAGTACGATATGAATATTCAATACGCACAACAGGCTGACTGGGAAGGTGATTTCCCAGTCAAAGTCCTGCAACAGCTACAACGCTAATATGTGTGTAAACTCTTCAGAGTTGTGTTCTGTGGGTGTCACTGAGTAGACTTTTACCCCATTGCATGGATCCGTAATCCTTAGGTAAGGCTGTACAGTAAAATGTAAGTATGCCCCCAATGCAATTCTGAAATCTAATACATTCACAGTGTGATTTCAACTGATTTTTTGGTCCAAATATACTAATTATTGTAGTTGTGGAATTTATATAACATTCCATCATTGTTTAGCATTATAGTCTAAATATGATTCCACTATTTGTATAATTTGCGTCAATTTCAATTAGGGACTTTTCTTTTGAATACAACGCGCGAATTCCGCTATTGCGCTTAATTGTTATTGTGGCTAGCTTCACATAGGTGGCGAAGGGCACGGTCACAGCCAAAAACGCTCTGGAAATTAACAAAACCTATGCCAGCTGGATCAGACCTATGCCAGCTGGATCTGGAGTGCTGTTTTTATTTTTCTCCGCTCTCTGAAAGAGTAACTACATCAGTGGCGACTCTTCATTCAGGGCAGGCGGGGCAGAGCCTGTTGTTTTGCATGTTATTTTGGCATTAATATGTGTCACATATCAGTTTGCAAACTATGTAAAAAAAACAACAACACATAATTGAGTTAATAAAGCTGTATACAAACATGGTCTCTTTTTTGCTTTCTTTAGTAAGGCAGCTCCAAAATGCAGGTGTTTCAGCCTAGATCAGTGCTTTCTGTGGTGGTGGGGCAGCCAGCTGGAAAATATGGAGCATAGAGGTTGGTAATATTGTTCTTTAGTTGCACTGTGATTGGCTCAGTGTTCTGTCACACATGGGGACACTACTTTTAAAAAATGTAATTTGACCTTTATTTAACTAGGCAAGTGAGTTACGAACAAATTCTTATTTACAATGATGGCCTACCAAAAGGCAAAGGGCATCCTGCGGGGACGGGGCCTGGGATTAAAATAAATACAATATAAATATAGGACAAGACACACATCACAACAAGAGAGACAACACAACACTACATAAAGAGAGACCTAAGACAACAACATAGCAAGGCAGCGACAAATGACAACACAGCATGGTAGCAACAATATGGTAGCAGCATAAAACATGGTACAAACATTATTTGGCACGGACAACAGCACAAAGGGCAAGAAGGTAGAGACAGCAATACATCACGCAAAGCAGCCACAACTGTCAGTAAGTGTCGATGACTGAGTCTATGAAGAGCTTGAGATAAAACTATCCAGTTTGAGTGTTTGTTGCAGCTCGACCCAGGGATGTGTGTGGTTTGGGGACCTTTAACAGAATGTGACTGGCAAAACGGGTGTGTATGTGGAGGATGAGGGCTGCAGTAGATATCTCAGATAGGGGGGAGTGAGGCTTAAGAGGGTTTTATAAATAAGCATCAACCATTGGGTCTTGCGACGGGTATACAGAGATGACCAGTTTACAGAGGAGTATAGAGTGCAGTGATGTGTCCTATAAGGAGCATTGCTGGCAGATCTGATGGCTGAATGGTAAAGAACATCTAGCTGCTCGAGAGCACCCTTATGTCGCTATAATCTGTCATGGTCATATGAATCAGGGTTAGTTTGGCAGCTGGGGTGAAAGAGGAGTGATTACAATAGAGGAAACCAAGTCTAGATTTAACTTTAGCCTGCAGCTTTGATATGTGCTGAGAGAAGGACAAAGAACAGTGCACTGTCTAGACATACTCCCATGGAATTGTATGAGGTGACTAACTTCAAGCTCTAAACCCTCAGAGGTAGTAATAACTCCTGTGGGAGGAGGGGCATTCTTCTTACCGAACCACATGACCTTTGTTTTGGAGGTGTTCAGGACAAGGTTGAGATCAAATTCAATCAAATGTATTTATAAAGCCCTTCTTACATCAGCTGATGTCACAAAGTGTTTACAGAAACCCGGCCTAAAACCCAAAACAGCAAGCAATGCAGGTGTAGAAGCACGGTGGCTAGGAAAAACTCCCTGGCAAAGGCCAGGACCTAGGAAGGAACCTAGAGAGGAACCAGACTACGAGGTGTGGCCAGTCCTCTTCTGGCTGTGCTGGGTGAAGATTATAACATAACATGGCCAAGATGTTCAAATGTTCATAGATGACCAGCAGGGTCAAATAATAATAATCACAGTGGTTGTAGAGGGTGCAACAATGTCAGTTGGCTTTTCATAGCTGATCATTCAGAGTTTCTCTACCACTCCTGCTGTCTCTAGAGAGTTAAAAACAGCAGGTCTGGGACAGGTAACACGTCCTGTGAACAGGTCAGGGTTCTATAGCCACAGGCAGAACAGTTGAAACTGGAGCAGCAGCACGACCAGGTGGACTGGGAACAGCAAGGAGTCATCAGGCTGGAGAGAGCGAGAGAGCACTTGTATTCACACAGGACACCGGATAATACAGGATAAATACTCCAGATATAACAGACTAACCATAGCCCCCCAACAAAAACTATTGCAGCATAAATACTGGAGACAGAGACAGGAGGGGTCGGGAGTCATTGTGGCCCCGTCCGACGATACCCCCGGACAGGGCCAAACAGGCAGGATATAAACCCACCCACTTTGCCAAAGCACAACCCCCACACCACTAGAGGGATATCGACAACCACCAACTTACTATCCTGAGACAAGGCAGAGTAAAGCCCGCAAACATCTCCCCCATGGCACGAACCCGAGGGGGGCACCAAACCGGACAGGAAGATCACGTCAGTGACTCAACCCACTCAAGTGACGAACCCCTCCTAGGGACAGCATGGAGGAGCACCAGTAAGCCAGTGACTCAGCCCCTGTGATAGGGTTTGAGGCAGAGAATCCCAATGGAGAGAGGGGAACCGGCCAGGCAGAGACAGTTAGGGCGGTTCGTTGCTCCACTGCCTTTCCATTCACCTTCACACTCCTGGGCCAGACTACACTCAATCATAGGACCTACTGAAGAGATGAGTCTTCAATAAAGACTTAAAGGTTGAGACCAAGTCTATCACATGGATAGGCAGAACATTCCATAAAAATTGAGCTCTATAGGAGAAAGCCCTGCCTCCAGCTGTTTGCATAGAAATTCTAGGGACAGTTAGGAGGCCTGCGTCTTGTGACCGTAGCGTACATGTAGGTATGTACGGCAGGGCCCAATCGGAAAGATAGGTAGGAGGAAGCCCATGTAATGCTTTGTAGGTTAGCTGTAAAACCTTGAAATCAGCCCTTGGCTTAACAGGAAGCCAGTGTAGAATGGCTAGCACTGGAGTAATATGATCACATTTTTTGGTTCTAGTCAATATTCTAGCAGCTGTGTTTAGCACTAACTGAAGTTTATTTAGTGCTTTGTCCAGGTAGCTGGAAAGTAGAGCATTGCAGTAGTCTAACCTAGAAGTGACAAAAGCATGATACATTTTTCTGCATCATTTTTGGACGTAAAGTTTCTGATTTTTGCAATGTTACGTAGATGGAAAAAAGCTGTCCTTGAAACAGTCTTGATATGTTTGTCAAAAGAGGGATCAGGGTCCAGAATAATGCTGAGGTTCTTCACAGTTTTATTTGAGACGACTGTACAACCATCAAGATTGTCAGATTCAACAGAAGATCTCTGTTTCTTGGGACCTAGAACAAGCATCTCTGTTTTGTCTGAGTTTAAAAGTAGAACATTTGAGGCCATCCACTTCCTTATGTCTGAAACACAGGTTTCCAGGAAGGGCAATTTTGGGGCTTCACCATGTTTCATTGAAATGTTCAGCTGTGTGCCGTCCGCATAGCAGTGAAAGTTTCACCAAGAGGTCAAATATATAGTGAAAACAATAGTGGTCCTAAAACGGAGCCTTGAGGAACGCCAACATTTACAGTTGATTTGTCAGAGGACAAACCATCCACAGAGACAAACTGATATCTTTCCACAGATAAGATGTAAACCAGGCCAGAACTTGTCCGTGTAGACCAATTTGGGATTCCAACCTCTCCAAAAGAATGTGGTGATCGATGGTATCAAAAGCAGCACTATTGTCTAGGAGCACGAGGACTGATGCAGAGCCTCGGTCTGATGTCATTAAAAGGTAATTTACCACCTTCACAAGTGCAATCTCAGTGCTGTGATGGGGTCTAAAACCAGACTGAAGCGTTTCATATACATTGTTTGTCTTCAGGAAAGTGGTGACAACAAAATTGAGAGGAATGGGAGATTCGATATAGGCCGATAGTTTTTTATATTTTCTGGGTCAAGGTTAAGCTTTTTCAAGAGAGGCTTTATTACTGCCACTTTTAGTGAGTTTGGTACACATCTGGTGGATAGAGGGCCATTTATTATGTTCGACATAGGAGGGCCGAGCACAGGAAGCAGTTCTTTCAGTAGTTTAGTTGGAATAGGGTCCAGTATGCAGCTTGAAGGTTTAGAGGCCATGATTATTTTCATCAACGTGACAAGAGATATAGTATTAAAAAACTTGTGTCTCCCTTGATCCTAGGTCCTGGCAGTGTTGTGCAAACTCAGGACAACTGAGCTTAGGAGGAATAAGCAGATTTAAAGGGGAGTCCATATTTTGCTTTCTAATGATCATGATCTTTTCGTCAAAGAAGTTCATGAATTTATCACTGCTGAAGTGAAAGCCATCTTCTCTTGGGGAATGCTGCTTTATAGTTAGCTTTTTTGGATTGTTCTTATTTTCCTCAATTAAGTTGAAAAAAATAGGATGATCGAGCAGCAGTGAGGGCTCTTCGATACCGTCTTTCCATGCTTGTCGGAAGACTTCCAGTTTGGTGTAGCGCCATTTCCGTCCCAATTTTCTGGAAGCTGCTTCAGCGCTCAGGTATTTTCTGTATACCAGGGAGCTCGTTTCTTATGACAAATGTTTTTAGTTTTTAAGGGTGCAACTGCATCTCGAGTATTACGCAAGGTTAAATTTAGTTCGTCAGTTAGGTTGTTAACTGATTTTTGTACTCTGGAAGGGCATCTAGGAATCTTTGGGTTATCCGAGAATTTATAGCATGACTTTTGATCAGCCTTGGTTGGGGTCTGAGCAGATTATTTGTTGGAATTGCAAACGTAAGAAAATAGTGGTCCGATAATCCTGGACTATGAGGAAAAACATTCAAATCCACAACATTTATTCCATGGAACAAAACTAGGTCCAGAGTATGACGGTTGCAGTGAGTAGGAACGGAGACATGTTGGACAAAACCCACTGAGTCGATGATGGCTCCGAAAGCCTTTTGGAGTGGGTCTGTGGACTTTTCCATGTGAATATTAAAATCACCAAAAATTTGAATATTATCTGCCATGACTACAAGGTCCGATAGGAAATCAGGAAACTCACTGAGGAACACTGTATATGGCCCAGGAGGCCTGTAAACAGTAGCTAGAGAGTAGTGTGCACTGATTTCATGACAAGAAGCTCAAAAGACGAAAACGCGTTGTTTTCTTTTGTAAATTGAAATTTGCTATCGTGAATGTTAGCAACACCTCCGCCTTTTCGGGATGCGTGGGGATATGGTCACTAGTGTAACGAGGAGGAGAGGCCTCATTTTACACAGTAAATTCATCAGGCTTAAGCCATGTTTCAGTCAGGCCAATTACATCAAGATTATGATCTGAGATTAGTTCATTGACTATGACTCCCTTGGAAGTGAGGGATCTAACATTAAGTAGCCCTATTTTGAGATGTGAGATATCACAATCTCTTTCAATAATGACAGGAATGGAGGAGGTCTTTATTCCAGTGAGATTGCTAAGGCAAACACCGCCATGTTTAGTGTTGCCCAACCTAGATCGAGGCACAGACACGGTCTCAATGGGGATAGCTGAGCTGACTACACTGACTGTGCTAGTGGCAGACTCCACTAAGCTGGAAGGCTGGTTAACAGACTGCTGCCTGGCCTGCACTCTATCTCATTGTGGAGCTAGGGGAGTTTGAGCCCTGTCTATGTTTGTGGATAAGATGAGAGCACCCCTCCATCTAGGATGGAGTCCGTCACTCCTCAGCAGGCCAGGCTTGGTCCTGTTTGTGGGTGAGTCCCAGGAAGAGGGCCAATTATCTACAAATTCTATCTTTTGGGATGGGCAGAAAACAGTTTTCATCCAGCGATTGAGTTGTGAGACTCTGCTGTAAAGCTCATCACTCCCCCTAACTGGGAGGGGGCCAGAGACAATTACGCGATGCCGACACATCTTTCTAGCTGATTTACACGCTGAAGCTATGTTGTACTTGGTGACCTCTGACTGTTTCTTCCTAACATCGTTGGTGCCAACATGAACAACAATATCCCTATACTCGCCAGTTTTAGCCTTAGCCAACACCATCTTCAGATTAGCCTTAACGTCGGTAGCCCTGCCCCCTGGTAAACAGTGTATGATCACTGGTTGATTTGTTTTAAGTCTAATACTACTGGTAATGGAGTCGCCAATGACAGAGCTTTTCAATTTGTCAGAGCTAATGGTGGGAGGCGTAGGCGTCTCAGACCCCATAACGGGAGGAGGAGAGACCAGAGAAGGCTCGGCCTCTGACTCTGACCCGTTGCATAAATGGGGAGAACCGGTTGAAAGTTTCTGCCGGCTGAATGAGCATTCCTACAGCATTTCCTTTCAAAAGGGGACTTAAGAGTAGAGAAAGCTTGTTGGACACTAAGAAAGATTTGTTGTAGAGCATTTAACACAAAATCCGAGGAGGGGCCAGCTGAGTATAAGACTATCATCTGCATATACATGGATGAAAGAGCTTCCTACTGCCTGAGCTATGTTGTTGATGTAAATTGATAAGAGTGTGAGGCCTAGGATTGAGCCTTGGGGTACACCCTTGGTGACAGGCAGTGGCTGAGACAGCAGATTTTCTGACTTTATACACTGCACTCTTTGAGAGAGGTAGCGAACCAGGTAGCGAACCAGGCCAAAGACCCCTCAGAGACACCAATACTCCTTAGCCGGCCCACAAGAATGGAAATAGACCTATAACAGTTAGGATAAGCTTGATCTCCCCCTTAAATAAAGGATGAACTGTGGCTGCCTTCCAAGTAATGGGAACCTCCCCAGAAAGGAGAGACAGGTTAAGAAGGTTGGAGATAGGCTTAGCGATGATAGGGGCAGCAACCTCAAAGAAGAAGAAGGGTCATCTGGGTCATCACCATCTGATCCAGATGTTTTTTTGGGGTCAAGTATAAGGAGCCCAATGATCAGTCCAATCAAGGATAAGGTAGATATAATGTCAATGTCATACTTTCAAAATCTTAGCTAGCAAGCAGTCATCATCATGAATCAAGTCAACAATCTACTGGAAAATCCTTTTCAACCCTTGTCATACGAAGATAAATTATAGATAAAACGTATTGGTGCTCATCGGCCATTGGACATAAACATTACACAAGTTGAAAATCGCAAATTCAACAATGGGTGGTTTGGAAGGAATCAGTGGCTAACTGCAAGCAATCACTAGCCTGCTATTCAATGGAGTGGGTGTGTGGTCCAAGTCTGTGTTGAAGGGTCTCTTTTCCAAGCTTCAAAGGATAAACATTCACATGCAACACCATGGGCCAGAAAATATTCAATACATTGGCCATGCTGTCAATCCAGAATGACTAGCTCCGACTGAAAACACGTTCTGAATGGTCATCCAACTCAGAATTCCAAGTTGGGAACCCGGGCCTCTTTCTGAAGAGCACTGATGTACTTTTTCCAGAGTTCCCAGTTGTCTTGAAAGCACCATAAATCCGGAGAACGCCAGACTTTGATGGCAAAGTTTGATGACAACATTTTCCCACAAGAAAGACCGCTGCGCCACCTTGTTCAAGTGATCACAGCACAACAAGTTGACTCCAAAAATGTATTGAATGCTGCTGCATAAATGTTGTAATATGCCAGGGAGATATGTATACTGTAGCTAATGAAGAAATACTAAGTGTATGTCATGTAGTAAGCTGATAGTAGCCTATGTGCGTCACCCTAAACATTTGTTCCCTTTTCCCCTCATAACTTAGTCTACTGTTCTGACTTGGTGGTGCACATGTAGCCTTTAGCCTGTTTTAGAGAAATGTAATCATTGAATATTGTAAGCGCTTTCATTGTCTGCTTATATACCCCCTGTATTTATCCTATGGTTCTGACTTGGTGTACAGGGACAATACTGTAAGAATGACCAATGTTCTGAATTCTGTCACTGTACATTTCAAAAGTGCTCAACAAATAGTTATATTGACTACATTCGTCCTAGCTCGCTCATTAATGTCTTAATCGAACTTATGGATTGCCTCTTATCCACCCCTTATGCCATAGTTTGTAGATCTCAATTGTCAGTAGAAACCACATTTGTTTAAGCAAGTCAACCATATCAGCTATATTTTTTTAAAGGCAGTAAATGATCTGGCTGAATGAGACCCTTGCTAAGAACTGACATGCGCAGAGAGAGGCTCTAGTAGTGTATGCCAATGTGTAACGGCTTTCTTGTGGTGAAGTAGAGGCGGACCAAAACGCAGCGTGGTGATGATTCATGTTTGTTTAATAAAGGAAAACTATACATGAATAAACTACAAAACAATGAAATGTGAAAACCCAAAACAGCCCTATCTGGTGCAAAACACAGAGACAGGAACAATCACCCACGAACACACAGTGAAACCCAGGCTACCTAAATATGGTTCCCAATCAGAGACAATGACTAACACCTGCCTCTGATTGAGAACCATATCAGGCCAGACATAGAAATAGACAAACAAGACATCCAACATAGAATGCCCACTCAGATCACACCCTGACCAACCAAAACATAGAAACATACAAAGTAAACTATGGTCAGGGTGTGACACAATGTTATTCACACTTAAATGAAAATCAGGCATCTTCACTGTTACAAAGTAACAATACATGTTTGTCTGACATTAACAATTCAACTTGTTAGCAGGACCTGTCTAGATGAACGTAATACTATAAAAGAACAGTACAATTAACTGTAAATATACAGGAAGATGCATGAGAGAGAGCGCTTGATAGGTATATGTTTGTATGTGCCACAATAACACCTTATTAAAATACCTTCATGCAATGGCAATAGTAACAATATGTTACTGAGTGCTCATACATGATACTCACATTCAGTGCACGAAACCTTAACCATTTGTAATATTGAGACCTTGTGGATGATGAATCTTTGAAATTAATTGACACATTTCTGGATCTAGTCTGAGGAGGTTTTGGCTTTTTTAATAACACCACAGTCATTTAATAGGCCACCTGTAGGTGGAATTGTGTAACCATAAAGACCAGTTTTGGAAAGATGTGCTGTGACCTCGCAATAACCAACATTATTAATACTAAAATATATTTATCATAACAAACTACTCGTAATTTCCCCACAACATAAACTAAAATGGATGCATGAGGACCAAACATGACCTGGCTGAATCATTCTGGACACACACATTCAGGATACATCTATATACCAAGGTGGTCTGTTACAAAGTATGGGGTTCTACAGCTGTTTGAGTGAAGTGAGGTGGGTGGTGCACCAGAGAGGTGGGTTTAGGGCCTAGGAAAGAAGACAAGGCAGATACAGGGTTCCATGCAAACCAGTTGATTAGGGCTGGCGGGTGTGTCATTGGCATGTGGATGGCTCATTAACAGGGAGCAATGGCTTGAGAGAGGCAGGAGAATGCACACATCCCCCTGGGGCCACAGGGAGAGAAAACAAAAACAAAAAAATGACACTGTTCTAAAGCAGATAGGGAACACTCCACTTTTTAATGTCCAGCCAGAATAGGCCATCCCACTATTGAATAAACAGTGGAGTTAGTTGCACCATTGGGGACAATGTGTCATCAATTGATGTTACAGATATTGTAGTTTCAAAGAAGAGAATGTTACATCCAGTGTACAGTAGCTAATTGTTGCATCATGTATGAATATCCATGTTAATTATGTATGAAAACCATTAGTAAACAATTCCATTTTATGTTGCAATTCTACTCCATTCCTTTTGCAACACGTGCTGACTTATTCTTAGCGATGACGAGCAAAGATTTCCAGTCCACCTGTGTCAATTCTCCACCTGAGGTCAACCCGAACCCTTCATCATCATAGCCACTTTTGGCAAATAACAAGATGAAATCAGTGAAAAATCTGAACTGCTCTGGCGAATCTGCCCCTCGACCCAAACCTAAAAATGCTGCTTGTTCACATTTGTAACCTTCCTTGCAGCAACACATCTGCTTAAGAAGGAGGGCGTTCCCCTTTTAAAAAAATGTCAAGAACTCCACTGACCCAAATAATCATGCCGCTGGTATGAACAGTGCCTATGCAGTGTGGATCTGAGAGTTGCTATTTATACAGCATGATTTATGGCACTTCAACTTATCAGCCTCTTTCTTCCCCTTTCTCTGATTAAGGAATTTCAGTGGAGAACTATGCAGGTATGGAGGAGCTCAGCTTGAAGGGTTCCCTCCTTATCTTGCGAAATTAATACCAGACATAAATACTCATTGACACTTTATTTTTTATTCTGAATGTGCATAATAGAACAAATGTGCTGCTCATGCATGCTCGTACGAAAAGTGATTTGCAGCCTTGAGGGTAGTGTTGACTTTTTTGTTTAAAAAAAAGTGAATCATGTCGAGTCAGTATCCTAATTTCATGGCACATGCACTAAGCCACAACCATGGCGTAGCAGCACATGCTCACATTAAGTGCCCGATTGCTAGTATCTTTCCATGACATTCACTGACCAGGTGAAATCTCTGATCCCTTATTGATGTCACTTGTTAAATCCACTTCAAATCAGTGTCAATGAAGGGGAGGACACAGGTTAAATAAGGATTTTTAAGCCTTGAGACAGAGACATGGATTGTGTATGTGTGCCATTCAGAGGGTGAATGGGCAAGCTCGCCGTTTCACATCCGTTACACTTCATAATGTTTAAGATCTGAAGTTGTTTTAAAGGTACAAATGATTTTCCCTAGGGAACAATTGGAGCTCAGCATAAGCAATGAGAAAGAGAGAATGGTCAAAAGTGGCTTATTTTCAAAGGGAGTTTTTTTGCGAAACAAAAATACTAATTTCCCCCTTTGGGATCAGTGGCGAATTGTCTCTTGACGTGGTTCGTCCGGTGGAGTTGACATATGTTTTTGTTCAGCTGTGTCACAGTGGGTAGGAAAGTGTGGTGGGCATAATACATTTTCTCTGACATTAGGAGAGCACAGGTTGTTCAGGTGTTAGTATAGAGAAGGATTCCAGGGTGGGCGGAAGAGAGTGGAAGTACGGAGTTCAGTCCAGTAGCGATGCGTGGGTAAAATCACCAGGGAAACCAATCCCCCAACTTCCATCCTCTCAAGCCAGGTGCACAATGTATGAATTTATGGTTGGGGACGGTGGCTACCTAGCCACTGGAGGACAAAAACATAACGAGATGCAACAATTACATTTTTATCTGTCAATAATGATGTTTGGCTTATGATGGGATTGGTCTGAAGCCAAATCCAAACTGGCTTCAGCTGAGGCTTTCTTTTGGTGTGCCAGGTCCATTCACAGCTGAGCTCACTCAGTTTAGCTCAACACTGATTGGCTATTATTTTATTTTATTATGAAGGGAAGCCAAATGCTTGCTGGCTACCCTGGCATTCAATGCTATGGGTTACAACAATGTCATGAACTTTCTGACCAGACAACATTAGATAGATACCCTACACATCCTGAGACTGATGGGCTCTGTTTAGTTTGCTCGGCTGGGGGGAATTTTAGGACCCCTCTATGTATATAAAAAAATATATCATAATTATAATATTGAATTTGGCCTTTACTACTATAGCCCAGAGAAAGGCATTAAACAAAACATTTATAAATGGCCAAGATGACAGTTAAAAAACACAGAATAAAAAACAAGGTTTTGAAGTGTTTGTCCCATATCTACAGACATAAGAAAGCTCAAATACTGATTAGATTTTTTTTTACAAATGTTTACCTATTTTTTGGGTCGGCACAAAACTACAAAACTTTTATTCATTTTTAAAAACCGGTACCAGTTACCTTCAGATGAGTTCTGAGACCCTTGTGGGGGTTGTAGAGCAAAACAGAGAACACCATTGTGTTCCCCTTTCCACAGTGGTGTCACATTAGTTTGTAGCCCAGACGGTACTGACTTCAGATGAGTCCCCTGACACTTGTAGGTGTCATAGAGCCTTATTTTACCAGGTAAGTTGACTGAGAACACATTCTCATTTAAAACAATAACCTGGGGGACAGTTACATGGGGAGAGGAGGGGGAATGAATGACCCAATTGGAAGATGGGGATGATTAGGTGGCCATGATGGTATTCGGGCCAGATTTGGAATTTAGCCAAGACACCAGCATTAACACCCTTACAATAAGTGCAATGGGATCTTTAGTGACCACAGAGAGTCAGAACACCCATTTAACATCCCATCCAAAAGACAGCACCCTAAACAGGGCAATGTACCCAATCACTGCCCTGTGGAATTGTGATATTATTCTTTGGACCAGAGTAAAGAGTATCTAAATCTTGCCCTCCAACACCACCTCCAGCAGCATCTGGTCTCCCATCCAGGGACCAACCAGGACCAACCCTGCTTACCTTCAGAGGTACGCCAGCAGTGGGATGCAGGGTGGTATGCTGCTGGCTGATAGTTTGTAAGTCAAACCGTTCTGATGCTACAGAAGTTTGTGAGAATTTAGATTTTCGGGATGTCTCAGGGTCTGACAAACTTTTCTCTAGCTCTGGCACCTTTCATCGCAGATGTGGAAGTCCGACATCGGTGGATGCAGTGGATTGAGACCAGTGGTGGCTGGTGGGAGGAGCTATAGGAGTACAGGCTCATTGTAATGGCTGGGATGGAATAAATGGAACGGAGTCAAACGTGGTTTCCATATGTTTGATGTGTTTGATACTGTTGCATTTATTCCATTCCAGTCATTACAATGAGCCCGTCCTCCTCTCACCAGCCTCCACTGATTGAGACACATCCAATGCAAAACTTTTTATTTTTATTATGTTACTTATATTGACACGTTGTGTCAATGGTCTCTAGGGAGTTTTAACGTACATGTGCACATGCACTCATTTTCGAATCAGAAAAGCAGACAAGGTCTTGTGATGCTACTTTTTAGGCCAGAAAACGTGTCTATGGTGGACTCCCTCCCATTTTGGATGAATACCCGGTAAAATATGTTGTATTGCCTGGTGAAATACAGTACAACATTTACAATTGCCTGAAATTGTGGTGGGGTAAAAAAAAAATTATGCAGATGGCCCGATTCCCTTTTTATTCAAAGAAAAACTGGAACAATATTTGTTTTGTCATTCTACAGTAATTGTATCCATGATGGACTGTAATAGAAAGAATATGCTGTTGCTTGGGAGCTTTTGGTTCAAACAAACACAAACCAGGAAAAAGGACCTTGTGTTAAGGATTGTTCCAGAAGGCATACAGTGCATTCGGAATGTATTCGGACCCCTTGAATTTTTCCACATTTTGTTACATTGCATTCTAAAATTGATTAAATAAAAATAAATCCTCAGCAATCTCCACACAATACCCTATAATGACAAAGTGAAAACAGGTTTAGATATTTTTGCAAATGTATTCAAAATAAAAAACATGAATACCTTATTTACATAAGTATTCAGATCCTTTGCTATGAGACTTGAGACCTGTTTCCATTGATCATCCTTGAGATGTTTCTACAACTTCATTGGAGTCCACCTGTGGTTAATTTAATTGATTGGACAGAATTTGGAAAGGCGCACACCTCTCTATATAAGGTCCCACAGTTGACAGTTGACAGAGCATGTCAGAGCAAAAACCAAGGTTGAAGGAATTGTCCCTAGAGCTCCGAGACAGGATTCTGTCGAGGCACATATCTGGGGAAGGGTACCAAAACATTTCTGCAGCATTGAAGGTCCCCAAGAACACAGTGGCCTTCACCATTCTTAAATGGAAGAAGTTTGGAACCACCAAGACTCTTCCTAGAGCTGGCCGCCCGGCCAAATGGAGCAATCGGGGGAGAAGGGCCTTGGTCAGGGAGGTGACCAAGAACCTGATGGTCACTCTGACAGAGCTCTAGAGTTCCCCTGTGGAGATGGGAGAACCTTCCAGAAGTACAACCATCTCTGCAGCACTCTACCAATCTGGCCTTTATGGTAGAGTGGCCAGGCGGAAGCCACTCCTCAGGAAAAGGCACATGACAGGCCGCTTGGAGTTTGCCAAAAGAAACCTAAAGACTCTCAGACCATGAGAAACAAGATTCTCTGGTCTGATGAAACCAAGATTGAACTCTTTGGCCTGAATGCCAAGCATCACGTCTGGAGTAAACCTGGCACCATCCCTACGGGGAAGCAGGGTGGTGGCATCATTATGTTGTGGGGATGTTTTTTCAGTAATAGGGACTGAGAAACTAGTCAGGATTGAGGCAAAGATGAACGGATCAAAGTACAGTTTACCTTTATGTAAACCTGCTCCAGGGCGCTCAGGACCTCAGACTGGGGCGAAGGTTCACCTTCCAACAGGACAATGACCCTAAGCACACAGCCAAGACAACACAGGAGTGGCTTTGGGACAACTCTCTGAATGTCCTTGAGTGGCCTAGCCCAGACCCCGGACTTGAACCAGATTTGAACATTACTGGAGAGACCCGAGACCTGAAAATAGTTGTACAGCAACGCTCTCCATACAATCTGACAGAGCTTGAGAGGATCTGCAGAGAAGAAGGGGAGAAATTCCCCAAATACTGGTGTGCCAAGCTTGTAGCGTCATACCCAAGAAGACTCGAGGCTGTAATTGCTCCCGAAGGTGATTCAACAAAATTAGCAAACATTTCTAAAAATCTGTTTTGGCTTTGTAATTTTGGGGTATTTGTGTGTAGATTGATGAGGAAAACAACTTAATCATTTTTAGAATTGATTAACTAGATTCTGAGGGGACTGGCTTTCATTCAGCCTCAAGAGCATTGGTGAGGTCGGGCACTGATGTTGGGCGGATAGCCCTGGCTCGCAGGCGGTGTTCGATGGGGTTGAGGTCAGGACTCTGTGCAGGCCAGTCATGTTCTTCCGCACCGATCTCAACAAACCATTTCTGTATGGACCTCCAGCTATGCTAGGTTGGCTATACCAGTTAGTCTAGTTGTAGGAGGTAGAGGTAAATGCCACCTGTAGAAAGATTTTGATCTCCCTGTATCGAGCCGACTGCCAAACCCTCACCGTGGCCTGAAGATTTACATCTGCTTTGCATTGTCTGGCACGTCTAGCATGACATCCCAGTGTAAGGTATTGCAACAGGGAGCTCAGAGCAGACTCCTGAGTCTAGCATAGTTTTAAACCCTTAAACACGTAGTGCAATTCAGACTCAGAACCCCTGGCTTAACAGTGGGAGGATGTATTGAGCTGATAACTAAATCTGACTCAAATGCCCTTTCAGCCACAAAGCTGAATGTTTAATAGGACAGGAACAGCGTGATGCCTGTCACACTCACACCCTTGTGTCAGAAACAACACAGTTGTTTCTCAAGAATACACTGGCCCGGCATTATTTATTCGGCATTGGGAAGAGGGGGAGACAAACCTTAAAGTAAAAGTGAAGTAAAATGTTTTCTTAATTTTTAAACAGTTCGACATAGACTACACTGCTATTACCATAGCCTGAAGTGAACCAAAACAACTATGACCACATTTGTTTGTAAAAACCTCTCGGAAGTGTACAGGGTTGCTGTCTTCAGGTGTCTGAAGAATGCCATGAATGCCTTATCCAAACCAGTAACAAGGAGCTCACCTGACTGCTGTCCATTTGACCATGAGACAGACAGTTTCCATCATCATCGGTGTCACGCAGGCTCTATAAGATGTGCTGCCCTTGGGTTGTTTTTCCCTTTTAAACGAATTCAAAAACAACCCTCCATAAAACAAACTCCTACACAAAATAGTACATACGTGACGAATCAGACTAGCAAGCAAGTAAGAATTTCACTGTACTGTTTTACATCTACCTTATTCTGTGCATGTGACAATAAAACGTTGAAACTTGCTGCATCGGACACACCTAGCAGCTCGAAAGGCAGTGCATGTGAGGTGCGCACAGTAAACACAGCACCCAGGCGGGAACAATGGGGAAACTGAGCTCAACACAACCATGAAGATATGCCCCAGTCATCTGCCCCGGTTCTGGGTGAGTAATTGTTTGTGAGTTCTGTGTCAACCTTATGGAACTTGTAAGCAGTGTAGCACTGTAAATGGAGCGGTCCTTTTCGTTCTAGTGGCACAGCTCTGTAAATGGAGCGGTCCTTTTCGTTCTAGTGGCACAGCTCTGTAAATGGAGCGGTCCTTTTCGTTCTAGTGGCACAGCTCTGTAAATGGATAAAACACACAAAACCACCAAAAGCAAATCATACAACTCCCTTCACATTAGCTTGCTAATTAAATCAATATCTACTTACATTTAGCCACCTATATTTAGTGGGTCAGCCAAAAACATACGTAAATAATGTATTCTCCATGTCTGCAAAACAATACCCGACCATTCCTGTTTCTTAAATGAATTAATTTGATTAGTTAGCTGGTGATTACGTTGTTTACGTGTACACTCTTAAAAATAAAAGGTGCAAGTTGGAACCAAATAAGGTTCTTGAGAGCAATGCCATAGGGGAATCATTTTAGGGTCTGAAGAACCATAAATGGGATAGGTCTTGGAAGAAC
The DNA here is from genome assembly GCF_002021735.2 of Oncorhynchus kisutch. NCBI lineage: Eukaryota > Metazoa > Chordata > Actinopteri > Salmoniformes > Salmonidae > Oncorhynchus > Oncorhynchus kisutch. The sequence goes on from NC_034179.2 coordinate 53,620,848, forward strand.
CATACAAAAATCCAAAACCAGAACATTTTCGGCCCTCGAGGACCAGAATTGAGTCACCCTACTGAAGGGTTTTAAGCCTTATTCGCATATTTCCCAGGGTCCATACGAATGAATTGAGTTCCCAGTACCACCCATGACTGTTCTTGCTAATTATTTAAGACAATGCAATGCATATTTCATAATGCCTTCTTTTGAGGGGCTAGTTTTACCCTAAGACAGTGGCCTGAAACTCATTCTGTAGTTTACAGGTCACATCACTTTGCAAGTCACATTATGCTGACTTGCAAAGTGATGTGTAATTCCTATTGGAATCCAGCCAGAGTGAGGATATCCAACATTTACAACTTTTATTCACTCACAACCCACATTCAGAATGAATGCCTTGGTTGGGCAGACTAAGATATGAGACTATCTTAAGCATCTAAAGTGAAACAACCATTTCAGTAACGGGTGCAATAACTCCAAGTAACAGACTGGAATAGTTTAGAAAAATGTATGTTATTTATACTTGAGTAACATAAGATGAATTAATCAATCAATTTACACTACCGTTCAAAAGTTTGGGGTCACTTAGAAATGTCCTTGTTTTTGAAAGAAAGGCACATGTTTTGCCCATAAAAATAGCATCAAATTGATCAAAAATACAGTGTAGACCTTGTTAATGTTGTAAATGACTATTGTAGCTGGAAACGGCAGATTTTTTTATGGAATATCTTCATAGGCGTACAGAGGCCCATTATCAGCAACCATCACTCCTGTGTTCCAATGGCACGTTGTGTTAGCTAATCCAAGTTTATCATTTTAAAAGGCTAATTCATCATTAGAAAACCGTTTTGCAATTATGTTAGCACAGCTGAAAACTGTTGTTCTGATTAAAGAAGCAATAAAACTGGCCTTCTTTAGACTAGTTGAGTATCTGTAGCATCAGCATTTGTAGTTTCGATTACAGGCTCAAAATGGCCAGAAACAAATATCTTTCTTCTGAAACTCGTCAGTCTATTCTTGTTCTGAGAAATGAAGGCTATTCCATGAGAGAAATTGCCAAGAAACTGAAGATCTCGTACAATGCAGTGCACTACTCCCTTCACAGAACAGTGCAAACTGTCTCTAACCAGAATAGAAAGAGGAGTGGGAGGCCCCGGTGCACAACAGAGCAAGAGGACAAGTACATTAGAGTGTCTAGTTTGAGAAACAGATGCCTCACAAGTCAACTGGCAGCTTCATTAAATAGTACCTGCAAAGCACCAGTCTCAACATCAACAGTGAAGAGACAACTTCGGGATGCTGGCCATCTTCAAACAGCAGAAAACACAATATTTTTGTTATTGAAAAGATGTTTCACAATGGTTTAGATGGTACACTGATTCTCTCTCTATATATATATTGCTTGTTTTGTCACATACTGAAATTAGGCAAACTATTAGAATTTTAGCAACCAGGAAATGGCGGAGCGATTTCTGCATATTGCACCTTTAACACGGGCCAATTTGTTGTGTGCTATGAAAGGGACACATCTGCAGGTTTCACACAGTTCAAGAAACTTTTAGAATTCTGGAGAACCGTAGACGCCATGTCAAGAACCCCACACTTATCTCAAAGGTTCTTTATCGGGCAAGAGTTCTCCAAGGAACCTTAAAGAACTGAAGATGATTTTTCTCAGTACAACATACTCGTTTAAGAGGCTGGATTCAACCTGTATCGCTGAAGTATCACAGAAGATCTACGTTAAAATGTAAAAGTAATATCCGATTGAGCCGACATATGCCGTTTACCGTGAATGCAGTCTCCGCGAACGCGGAACATTGCCTTTAAATTTCAGTCGAGCTATAACTCGGACCTTCCACGATACTTCTGCGATTCGGATTGAATCTAACCCTAAACATTGCATGGTCATCATAGTTTCACCTTTGTGGTCTTAGCCAGTGTTCACAGCGTGTCATAATAAACAGGGTGTTCCACCAATTTGGTGCCCTTTGAGATGCGTATCTTGGTCAACAAAAACGTTTTAACATTCTGTCAAAAAGAGTACATGTTCAACTTCATAAAAAAAAACACGGTTTCCCATCTCAAGAAGGTCTATAAAAAATACTATAGTAAGTGCCAAGTAAAGTAACAGGGTTGACAATTTCAACTTAAATCAGCCATAAATCGTCTTGTGACAGGGGGAATGGAAGCCACACCCCTTTTTTATTATTATTTTTTACATTCTAGCCTGTCTATCTATGGGTAACAGGGTTGAAATGTTATACATGACCTGCTCAGTTTTCCAACGCAAAACACCAGGAAATGGCCAAAAAGTGTAGAACCAGCTCACATGCGTTTACACCTTGATTTGATAATCAGATATTCAATGTTTCTTTAGAATACATTTTTTGGCAGAAGTAGTTTCATCATATTAAAATGAGAGTTCAGTTCACATAAAAGGGTGGACCTTTTAAATGAGGGCCAAACATAAATGAATCCCTAACCACATAAAATAAATACTAATCCTCAGAAATTACTTTGTCAAAGCAACAGTATGAGGCTTTACAATGATGGTGAATACTTGCATATATTTTGGGGTTAAGTGGGTTAAAATCATCCTAGAAGTTACAGAGGGCGCATGGAGGGACACGTCAATTGCAGAATTTTGGCAATTTAGCAAGTCGTTATTCATATAAAAAAAAATTGATTTATTGAATTTGCCATGTGGTCTGCACTGAGTGTACAAAACATTAGGATCACCTATTGAGTTGAACCCCTTTTTGCCCCCACAGCTTCAATTTGTCAGGGCATGGACTCTACAAGGTGTTGAAGGGTTTCGCAGGGATGCTGGCCCATGTTGACTCCAATGCTTCCCACAGTTGTGTCAAGTTGGCTGAATGTCCTTTGGGTGGTGGACCACTCTTGATATACACAGGAAACTGTTGAGCATGAAGAACCAGCAGCGTTACAGTTCTTGACACACTGATGTGCCTAAAAATCCTTCTTTAACCTGTCTCCTCCCCTTTACTTCTGATTGAAGGGGATTTAACAGATGAATCAATAAGGGATCATAGCTTTCACCTGGATTTACCTGGTCAGTCTACGTCATGGAAAGAGCAAGTGTTCCTAATGTTTTGTACACTCAGTGTATATTAAAAGGACACTTCATTGAATAAAACAGAATTTAAAAAAAAAATCAATATTGGTGCAAAATGTCTACTTAAAATATCAAAAGGCACTCATTTCATGGAACGATCCAAATATTTCCTCTAACCTATTTAATGTCTCAGTGTAACCACCATTTCCCTGTAAAGGGTACTAGGCCAACGTCAAGCACGACAAACATGCCTTGGACAAAGTGGGAAATTCCTCCAACCTCCTGTCTAATATGTGAGAAAATGTGAAAACAGATATTCTAAATACTGTATCAAGGTCAATGTAGGCCTACTGCATTTGGAGGTCCTTCAAGACATAGACATATAGCTCAGATATTTAATTTCTCTTTGCACAATGGCTGATATCACTGACATATAAAGAACATATACAGTGGGGCAAAAATGTATTTAGTCAGCCAACAATTGTGCAAGTTCTCCCACTTAAAAAGATGAGAAAGGCCTGTAATTTTCATCATAGGTACACTTCAACTATGACAGACAAAATGAGAAAAAAAATCCAGAAAATCACACTGTAGGATGTTTAATGAATTCATTTGCAATTTGAGGCTCCTCTGTCCTCCCCTCGTTACCTGTATTAATGACACCTGTTTGAACTTGTTATCAGTATAAAAGACAGCTGTCCACAACCTCAAACAGTCACACTCCAAACTCCACTATGGCCAAGACCAAAGAGCTGTCAAAGGACACCAGAAACAAATGTGTAGACCTGCACCAGGCTGGGAAGACTGAATCTGCAATAGGTAAGCAGCTTGGTTTGAAGAAATCAACTGTGGGAGCAATTATTAGGAAATGGAAGACATACAAGACCACTGATAATCTCCCTCGATCTGGGGCTCCACGCAAGATCTCACCCCGTGGGGTCAAAATGATCACAAGAACGGTGAGCAAAAATCCCAGAACCACACGGGGGGACCTAGTGAATGACCTGCAGAGAGCTGGGACCAAAGTAACAAAGCCTACCATCAGTAACACACTACGCCGCCAGGGACTCAAAACCTGCAGTGTCCCCCTGCATAAGCCAGTACATGTCCAGGCCCGTCTGAAGTATGCTAGAGAGCATTTGGATGATCCAGAAGAAGATTGGGAGAATGTCATATGGTCAGATGAAACCAATAGACATTTTTGGTAAAAACTCAACTCGTTGTGTTTGGAGGATAAAGAATGCTGAGTTGCATCCAAAGAACACCATACCTACTGTGAAGCATGGGGGTGGAAACATCATGCTCTGGGGCTGTTCTTCTGCAAAGGGACCAGGATGACTGATCTGTGTAAAGGAAAGAATGAATGGGACCATGTATCGTGAGATTTTGAGTGAAAACCTCCTTCCATCAGCAAGGGCATTGAAGATGAAACGTGGCTGGGTCTTTCAGCATGACAATGATCCCAAACACACCGCCCGGGCAACGAAGGAGTGGCTTCGTAAGAAGCATTTCAAGGTCCTGGAGTGACCTAGCCAGTCTCCAGATCTCAACCCCGTAGAAAATCTTTGGAGGGAGTTGAAAGTCCGTGTTGCCCAGCAACAGCCCAAAACATCACTGCTCTAGAGGAGATCTGCATGGAGGAATGGGCCAAAATACCAGCAACAGTGTGTGAAAACCTTGTGAAGACTTACAGAAAACATTTGACCTCTGTCATTGCCAACAAAGGGTATATAACAAAGTATTGAGAAACTTTTGTTATTGACCAAATACTTATTTTCCACCATAATTTGCAAATAAATTCATTAAAAATCCTACAATGTGATTTTCTGGATATTTTTTTTTCTCATTTTGTCTGTCATAGTTGAAGTGTACCTATGATGAAAATTACAGGCCCCTCTCATCTTTTTAAGTGGGAGAACTTGCACAATTGGTGGCTGACTAAATACTTTTTTACCCCACTGTATATCTGTGGGAGAAGCCCAATCTACTCAGTATAAGATACACAGATAAGGGACAGACGGCCAACAGGAAGCAGTCTGTCTACCTCCTCCTATGTCCCAGTCTTCTATAGTCTGTGGTGTTACTAAAAGAATGGACGCCTAACACCATCACCATAGCTACTCATTACCTCCTTGTGTATGGATGATCTCTGATCTCAGTCTGTTCATACTTTTTTTCTCAACATTAAGGTGCCTTTGATCCGTGTTGATGTCACGGTCATCGTCGTCTGATGAGGAAGAATCGGACCAAAGCGCAGCATGATAAGTGTTCATGACTTTTATTAAACTGAACACTGAAACAAAAAATAACAAAGTGCAAAATCAAACTGAAACAGTCCTGTCAGGGGCAGAACACTAAACAGAAAACTACCCACAAAAGACATGTGGGAAAAAGCTACCTAAGTATGGTTCCCAATCAGAGACAACGATAGACAGCTGTTCCTGATTGAGAACCATACCCGGCCAAAACAAAGAAATACAAAACATAGAAAAAATAACATTGAATGCCCACCCCAAATCACACCCTGATCAAACCAAAATAGAGACATACAAAGCTCTCTAAAGTCAGGGCGTGACAGTTGATTATTTAGTTTGCCCTGTTTACATTCTTGAAAATGCCACTAAGGAGGAGGATATGACTAGCTGATATGAGTAACTTTCAGAGGTATCATATCATAAAAAATTGTTCCTCACAATGAAATCAGGGAGGGGACTGTGGATCTGTCTCTGTCCGTTAGTATGTAAGTCTGTTCGTTCGTATGTTAGTGAAATCATTATTCTAATACACACAAGTATTAATTAAAGCACACACAGAAGTGAAGCATCAATCCATGAAGGTCAAATGCAGAGTTTATTAAAGATATCAACAGTAGCTAGGTTTCCATCCAATTGACGACAGATTTTCATGTGAATATTCTAAAATCTGCATAAAAATAATCTGCATATTTTCCCACCAGGATGTGTTTCCAACAAATTGACTTGTTGCAGATAAAAAGCTGTGTGTGATGATGTAGTGCACATAAAAATACCACATGAATCTAAAATACACATAAATCAAATCAAATGTTATTGGTCACATACATGTGTTTAGCAGATGTAATTGAGAGTGTAGCGAAATGCTTGTGCTGCTAGTTTCCGACAGTGCATCAATATCTAACAAGTAATATCTAACAATTTCACAACAAATACCTAATACCCACAAATCTAAGGAAATGAATGGAATTAAGAATACAGTATATAAATTCATGGACGAGCAATGTCAGAGAGGCATAGACTAAGATACAGTAGATAGTATAGAATACAGTACATACATATGAGATGAGTAGTGCAAGATATGTAAACATTATTAAAGTGACATTATTAAAGTGACTAGTGATCCATTTATTAAAGTGGCCAATGATTTCAAGTCTGTGTATGCAGCAGCAGCCTCTCTGTGCTAGTGATGGCTATTTAACAGTCTGATGGCCTTGAGATAGAAGCTGTTTTTCAGTCTCTCGATCCCAAGCTTTGATGCCACTGTTCGGACCTCGCCTTCTGGATGATAGCGGGGTGAACAGGCAGTGGCTCGGGTGGTTGTTGTCCTTGATGATCTTTTTGTCCTTCCTATGACATTGAGTGCTGTAGGTGTCCTGGAGGGCAGGTAGTTTGCCTCTGGTGATGTGTTGTGCAGACCACACCACCCTCTGGAGAGCCCAGTGGTTGTGGGCGGTGCAGTTGCCATACCAGGTGGTGATACAGCCTGACAGGATGCTCTCAATTGTGAAGTTTTGAGGATCAGTGAAGTGGAGGTGTTGTTTCCTACCGTCATCACCTGGGGGCGGCCCGTCAGGAAGTCCAGGACCCAATTGAACAGGGCGGGGGTCAGATCCAGAGCCTCAAGCTTAATGATGAGCTTGGAGAGTACTATGGTGTTGAATGCTGAGCTATTGTCAATGAACAATATTCTTACATAGTTATTCCTCTTATCCAGATGGGATAGGGCAGTGTGCAATGTTATGGCAATTGCTGTGGACCTATTCGGGCGGTAAGCAAATTGAAATGGGTCTAGGGTGACATGTAAGGTGAAGGTGATATGATCCTTGACTAGTTTCTCAAAGCACTTCATGGTGACAGAAGTGATTGCTATGTGGCGGTAGTCATTTAGTTCAGTTACCTTTGCATTCTTGGGTACAGGAACAATGATGGCCATCTTGAAGCATGTGGGGATAGCAGACTGGGATAGGGAGAGGTTGAATATGTCCGTAAACACACCAGCCAAGCTCGTCTGCGCATGCTCTGAGGACACGGCTAGGGATGCCGTCTGGGCCGGCAGCCTTGCGAGGGTTAACAGGTTTAAATGTCTTACTCAAAGCAGGCACAGACTCAAAGCAGGCAAAGAACATGTTCAGCTTGTCCAAAAGCAAGACGTCGGTGTCCACGATGTAGCTGGTTTTCCTTTTGTAGTACTTTTCCTTTTCTCCCACATAAAAATACCTTTTGCCGTTAAATTCCACAAATTCCATCGCATTTTCCACTCTACTGATAATTTTCTCACACAAAATGATATAGTTAGTGTGCCCACTCTGGTCTTGGCAGGGTATTGCCTACATGATGAGATTGTTATGGACAAAAGAATGAGAATGAGTCAAACGGCAGCCAAGCATCGATCATCATGTCACCAGAATAAGATCATTTATTTGATCTGTAGCCTAATAAACTGCATGCTTTCCCGAATCATAGTGGGAGGACCACTACTTCGATATGATGGATAATATATTAATATTTGCGCATAAAATCGTTTCCATCTACATTTCTCGCATAATTAATTGTACCGACACAAAAAGCTCCCACCTTGTCTAAGGTATTTTGTTTTGTTGACATTTGGAACATTTACCGACACATTTTCTGTTTCCATCAGGCCTGTCATTAAAAAAGAACTATCCGTAAAGAGGTTGGATGGAAACCTGGTTATTGACTTGCATTGGGCTATATGCCCTGTTTCTCCAATGAAAAATATTCTTATGGCTTTGGTAGCACAGATGTGTCTGGTGGGTAAATATTGTAAGAAATCTACTATCCAGTTCTATAAATAGCCTTGTTTACTTTACCAAATGTACAACGTGAATGTGCAGCCTAATGCACTCATCACCTGATTGTTGTCAGAAAGCCCAAGCAAAGGATCAGGTAACAAATCCTCCAGCCATCCATATTAGGATCACACAGACTCTTCATCAAGCGCTAGAAAATGATGTCACATGTCAGGGACACATGCAGGTTGCATTACGATTTTGCTTTCAAATCAAAGAGGCACGCTGTTGATTTCATCTATATTACAGATATCAAATCTATTCCCAGATTTCTTGAGTTTCAGTATAGCAGTTCAAAGGCACAAGGCAGAGGCACACTGGCTCTCGGTGTAGAACTTAGGCGAGCCCGGAGGACATTTTGTCAGATTCTATAGAGCTCGTTTAGGACATAGCATAGCTGCTGGCCTCTTCTCTAACAGGCGCCATGGCAACTGAATGCTGCACATTTTACGTCAACCCTGAAAAAGCAAGAAGAGAAAAAAAAGAAGAGAAGATTTCCTCCACTAACAGCCTCATTTAGTTTGCTAAGCCCATCAAAAGCTCTTTGCGTGTGCGTGCGTGGGTGTGTGCGTGGGTGGGTGCTTGGGTGGGTGCATGTATGTCTGTGTGCATTTGCGTTTGCGTGTGCAATTTTTTTTATGGGTTTACTGCTGTACAATTTCATATTTGAAAAAGTTGATACCAGCTAACAATACACAGATGAGGTGAAGATGTGAATATTATATGACAACCAGACTGTAAAGTGTGCTGCACTAATACAATTGAATAAATGAGGAAACTTGCTGCCTTCTTGCTGCCACTTGCTGTATTCTGTCTGCCCTCTCCTCACCTCCCCCTCCTTCCGGACCAAGAAGGTAAGAATGACTGGGCAAGCTGTTCCTCATCACTAAGCTCTACAGGCAGACTTTGGAAAGGAAGGGTTTTTACACTACAGTCAATCAACCAGCCACAGCAAGGCTTTAACTACAAAAACAAGGTGCCACGGTCTTCAGGTTTAAAAATCCTCTGCTAAAAGTTCATAGTTCAGTCAGTATAAAATCTTTTAAAAAGTAAAGCATTCTATCTGAGCAATAAATGTTTATCTTTATAGAGTCTCTGTCTGTCTGACAAGTTGTTTATGACAAGTGATCACAGAAACGCTCCAAGCCATCTTAAAACCCATGTAAGTCTAAGCTGTTGGGGAGGGTTCTAAGCTGACATATGGAATTGTTTTAAGATGGTTATACTTTGGATCATTAAGTTATTTAATTTAGAATTCTAGGACCCCTTTAGGTATAAAAACATATATTTGATAAAATATTGAATTTGGTCTTTAATACTATAACACATTCATAAATGGCAAAAATGACAATCAAAAAATGTATCACAAGGAACAAGATGTTTAAGTGTCTGTCCTATATCTGAGAGATAAAAGAAAGCTCAAGAAAACAATATATATATATTTATTTTTTTTACACATATTTAACATCTTTTTTGGGGTAAGCACAAAACTACCTCCATACTTCCATTAATAAAAAAAAACATTAACGTTTACCTTCAGACGAGTCCCATGACACTTGTGGGAGTCATAGAGCAAAACGGAGAACACCATCGTGTTCGTGAGAATCTCTCCAGTGTTTGTAGCCAAAATGGTTCAGACACTACGACTCCCACATATGGGGCTTGTGGGAGTCGTAGAGCAAAACAGAGAACACCATTGTGTTAATAGTTCATAGGTGTGGTGGATTGAGATGCAGCCCATGCAAAAGAACAGATATCCCTAGCTTAAACTGATGGATTTATTTAGATTGACGCACCGGTGCGTCAATAGTTTTTATTTAAAAGCATGACATTTTCAGTCTCTATAGTTTGCAACTGAAAGGACAGATGAGATGGTTGCTTCCCCCATTATGCTCAAGGCCTTTGTCTTAGTTAGAAACGGTTGAGAATGGAAAAAGTGGTTTGTGGTTAAACAGACAGTCTGTCTGAAATCAGCACATGACTCATGACTTTGAGTTTCATCCCACTCTATTAATCTCCTGCATCTTGAATAACAGACAGAGGAAGACAATCAGAGTCATTCCACTTCGGGAGACAGAGACGCTGAGTATGGTATCACATAAATGTATGCTACAGGGGCTTGAGTATGCTTTGTTCAATTTTAATGAGGCTCCTTGGCTGTACTGCCGTGGGGAAAACCATACTAATGCTAACGCCACAGTGCTGCAACGTTCAGACAACGTTTCCATGTATTGTTGTCGTGTATACTCCCTCTCCGGCCTCTAGGTCATTAGGCTGCTGATTATCCCAAACAACTGTCACCATTGTATCGTGCACCTGCGCTTCATGACACTCCCCTGGACTCCATCCCCTCCTTGATTATCTTCCTTACATCTGTCACTCCCCTTGGTTCTTTCCTCAGGTGTTATTGACTTTGTTTTTTATGTCGGTGCGTTGTTTGTGTTTCGTGTTCATTGTTTATTTTATTTATTAAAACACTCCCTGAACTTGCTTCCTGACTCTCAGTGCACTCGTTACAATTGTACACATTGTTGACCGTCGATTTGATACAAGGTAGGGCCAAATTATTTTCACAGAAAAATCTACCTTTATTCTGAAAGAAAAATACCATTAAAAAACACAATATTTCTATTCCCTCTGTACAGAGATGGCTTCAGTACATTTGTGATCTTTCCATGAATTGGGTGTGACATGGAAAGTCATCTAAAAAAAGGATTTCATTACTTGAGTAATTGGCATCCTAATAGGATTCTTGTTTATTTGTTGAGGCAATTTGATGTGGTTATTAGGGACTATTATGCAGAGGGCATTTTAATCAGGGATTAGAATGCATCGTAGGAGATGTTCCAGTGCCCACAGCTGGACACAGCTGCTCTGAGGGCGGTGTTCAAATCAACCATTTTTCTCACATTTAAGGTGCCTGAGTGATTGCCACCACAGCCTCAACCAAATATTAACAGAGGAAAACTTTCACCTGGAACCATAACATGTGGGAGAGTATGCTGTATCTGGAGCGTAACAATCACCTTTGCTCCAACGGTGTTGCGTACGGAAATAAAAAGCCATGGTCATGTACACAGGCTCCTAACACACACACATGCATATTTAACAGTATAGCTTCCGTCCCTCTCCTTGCCCCAACCTGGGCTCGAACCAGGGACCCTCCCCCCTATTTATATAACGAGTATGAGTTTGGGGAGCTAAAATGATTAAATATTAAAACTTAAAACCTCTCACCTAAAGCTTTACTCATGAACTCAGCAAAAAAAGAAACGTCCTCTCACTGTCAACTGAGTTTATTTTCAGCAAACTTAACATGTGTAAATATTTGTATGAACATAACATTCAACAACTGAGACATAAACTGAACAGGTTCCACAGACATGTGACTAACATAAATGGAATAAAGTGTCCCTGAACAGGGGGTCAAAATCAAAAGTAACAGCCAGTATCTGGTGTGGCCACCAGCTGCATTAAGTACTGCAGTGCATCTCCTCCTCGTGGACTGCACCATATTTGCCAGTTCTTGCTGTGAGATGTTACCACACTCTTCCACCAAGAAACCTGCAAGTTCCCGGACATTTCTGAGGGGAATGGCCCTAGCCCTCACCATCCGATCCAACAGGTCCCAGACGTGCTCAATGGGATTGAGATCCGGGCTCTTCGCTGACCATGGCAGAACACTGACATCCCTGTCTTGCAGGAAATCACGCACAGAATGGGCAGTATGGCTGGTGGCATTATCATGATAACAAGCACAATGACAACAAGCACAGTCGGATGATGCTGTGACACACCACCCCAGACCATGACGGACCTTCCTCCTCCAAATCGATCCCACTCCAGACTACAGGCCTCGATGTAACGCTCATTCCTTCTACAATTAACGCGAATCCGACCATCACCCCCGGTGAGACAAAACCACGACTCGTCAGTGAAGAGCACTTTTTGCCAGTCCTGTCTGATCCATCGACGGTGGGTTTGTGCCCATAGACCACATGTTTCTGGTGATATCTGGTGAGGACCTGCCTTTACAACAGGCCTACAAGCCCTCAGTCCAGCCTCTCTCAGCCTATTGTGGACAGTCTGAGCACTGATGGAGGGATTGTGCGTTCCTGGTGTAACTTGGGCAGTTGTTGTTGCCATCCTGTACCTGTCCCGCAGGTGTGATGTTTAGATGTACCGATCCTGTGCAGGAGTTGTTACACGTGGTCTGCCACTGCCAGGATGATCAACTGTCCATCCTGTTTCCCTGTAGTGCCTTAGGTGTCTCACAGTACGGACATTGCAATTTATTGCCCTGGCCACATCTGCAGTCCTCATACCTCCTTGCAGCATGCCTAAGGCACGTTCACGCAGATGAGCATGGACCCTGGGCATCTTTCTTTTGGTGTTTTAGAAAGGCCCCTTTAGGCCTTTTTTTCTTTTGGAGAAATGCCTCTTTAGTGTCCTAAGTTTTCATAACTGTGACCTTAATTGCCTACCATCTGTAAGCTGTTAGTGTCTTAACGACCGTTCCACAGGTGCATGTTCATTAATTGTTTATGGTTCATTGAACAAGCATGGGAAACATTGTTAAAACCCTTTACAATGAAGATCTGTGAAGTTATTCAAATTTTTACAAATTATCTTTGAAAGACAGGGTCCTGAAAAAGGGATGTTTCTTTTTTTGCTGAGTTTACATAAATTATACTTAGACCCAAATGGTTCTCCAGTAGATTATTAAGAAAGGCTCATCCTTTGTTCAAAAATGGCCATTTGCCTTTATACGGATTACAGCTTCTCATTTCCGAATAATTGAAAATTAAACTGTTTAAAGTATTCCCCTTTCTTAAACAAGCCATACAAAGCTGGTTACAATTTCAGTTTTATCCTCCAGAAAAGATTGAACAAATATTTATCAAACTCAAATATACTGATTAATTTAAAAAAACATTCTTTATGGATAAAAAAAAAGAAAAAAGTTGTATGTATTAATGATATTATGAATAGAAATGAAGGAGTTATGTCATATATGTAACTATCAAAAATATATGGGAATATCTGCTAACATTCAAACACAGAGCAAAGAACTGAGGAAAACTAAGGGTTTAAATACATTCAAGGGAAACGAGGCACAGGTGCAAATAATAACTGGATACAAGAAAAAACAAAACGGTCGAATAGCACAATGGGGGCATCTAGTGGCCAAAACCGGAACAATCCTGGCCAAATCCTGACACCAACAGAATACTATATATATTGTAACGATCTTCGTCTTCATCGGATGAAGAAGTAGGAAGGATCGGACCAAAACGCAGCGTGGTAAGTGTCCATTATTATTTATTATAACAGAACACGAAAATACAAAATAACAAAGTGAATGTAAGAAATGAAAATCGAAACAGTCCTGAAAGGTGAAGACACAAAACAGGAAACAACTACCCACAAACACCAGGTGGGAAAAGATTACCTAAGTATGGTTCTCAATCAGACACAATGATAGACAACTGCCACTGATTGGGAACCATACCAGGCCTATGAATGACTTACGGCATCAGCAGAAAGAAAGATGCCCTGGTGGCCCTGACCTTGCTGAATACAGAGGCTCCCTGTAGCTGTAGTGGTAGCTACTGTATGGCTGCATCCCAAATGGCACTGTATTCCCGATCTACCCCTGCCTGATGACGTTCAAGTGACATATGTGAATTACGACCACCACACATTAGTCTGTGATTGGGACAGTATTGGGGGTGGGGTAAGAAAGGGGCCTCCCTTTCATGTGCCAGTTGATGGGCTCGGCTTGGCTAACTCATTCCCCACATTTGCTCATGGGCTGGCCAGGGTGGGCAGTCATGTGCGTCGGAGGGCCACTCATTAAATAATGTAGAGCTCAGAGTTTATCCAAGGAGCTGTCAGAAAGGGTTTTTCAGATGAGCGCCTCTCTGTGCATCCCCACCGATACCTCGCTCCCCAGCATGACATATTGCAACATATTACTTCCAGGTTTGTGGAGTAGAAAGGAGGGTCCACCACATATTCTACTTTTAACTGAACTTTAATCTTAAAATAATCCTTACATTAGCCATACCCCTGTGAACCTCTATACCAGATGGAAAACAGATGAAAAATATCTGTCGTATATTACATCGTCAGAGACAAACAAACGTTTGGCTCAGAGGTCTTTTTTAGGAGACAGTCTTTTGAGAAATTAAAGGAGCCGTCGTTGGACGAGAGGATGATATCAATTAAAGCACATTCCTGAATGAACACAATGAACATAACGTCTTTATTGTTACCTAACACAACATACAGAAAGAGATTCAGTATAGGACTGGCTGAACCTTTGATTAGGCTTCATTATTTCTCACTCTGGGTTGATTACCAGTAGAGTCTTCGAGAACCACAGTGGGGTTTGATAACCCACTTAAGGCCATTTGCTTTACCAGATGATCAACTATTCACATTTGGCTCTTTATGTAGAGAAATGGGAATCATCATCCTGAAATGGCCCTGTCATGGGGAGGCAGGTAGCCTATTGGGTAAGAGTGTTGGGCCAGTTACTGAAAGGTCGCTGCTTTGAATCCCCAAGTTGACTAGGTGAAACATTTGTCAAAGTGCCCTTGAGCAAGGCACTTACAGTGCCTTCAGAAAATATTCACACCCCTTGACATTGTGTTGTCTTACAGCCTAAATTTAAAATGGATTCAATTTAGATTTTTTTGTCACGGATCCACTACACAATACCCCAAAATGTGAAAGTGGAATCATGTTTTACACATTTTTTTTATTAATAAAGATAAGAAGAAGGGCTCCTATTGATATATGGGTAAAAATAAAGAAAGCAGGCAATGAATGTCCCTTTGAGTATGATGTAGCTATTAATTACACTGCAGATGTTGTATCAATACACCCAGTCACTACAAAGATACAGGCGTCCTTCCTAACTCAGTTGCCGGAGAGGAAGGAAAGCACTCAGGGATTTCACCAGGAGGTCAATGGTGGCTTTAAAACAGTTACAGAGTTTAATGGCTCTGATAGGATAAAACTGAGGATGGATCAACAACATTGTAGTTACTCCACAGTACTAACCTAATTGACAGAGTGAAAAGAAGGAAGTCTGTATAGAATACAAATATTCCGAAACATGCATCCTGTTTGCAATAAGGTACTAAAGCAATACAGCAAAAAATGTAGCAAAACAATGACCTTTTTGTCCTGAATACATTACTGAGTACCACTCTCCATATTTTAAAGCATAGTGGTGGCTGCATCAAGTTATGAGTATGCTTGTAATCATTAAGGACTGGGGAGTTTTTCAGTATTAAAAAGAAATGGAATGGCAAAACCTGGTTCAGTCTGCTTTCCACCAGACACTGGGAGATGAGTTCACCTTTCAGCAGGACAATAAACTGAAACACAAGGCCAAATCTACACTGGAGTTGCTTACCAAGAAGACAGTGAATGTTCCTAAATGGCCGAGTTACAGTTTTGACGCAAATCTACTAGAAAAACTATGGCAAGACCTGGAAATGGTTGCCTAGCAATGATCAACAACCAATTTGACAGAGCTTGAAGAATTTTGAAAAGAATAATGGGCAAATGTTGCTCAACCCAGAAAAACTCACAGCTGTCATCGCTGTCAAAAGTGCTTCTACAAAGTATTGACTCAGAGGTATGGAAAATACAGAAACACAGAATAAAACATGTTTAGTTATAGTTTTTCCCTCTTAAATTAATCATTTTTAACCGTTCCTTCTGACAGGTACGGTTGTAGGAGCTCTGAAGTCACATGGCACAGAATAACCTTCTTAGTAGGTCAGTGTTAGGCTAATTGTGTTGCAGGCGGCCAGGTCCCACAACAGAGCCGCCTAGCCTCCTTTTAGTGGAGTATTAGGTCTGACTACAATAAGGTCTGACCCACATCTAACAACCTCACAAGACCAGGCTTTACATCCCTGAGCCCTCCACTGATCTCCACTGAACATCTATTTAATCCATTTTGAATTCAGGCTGTAACAAAACAAAATGTGGAATAAGTCAGGGGGTATGAATACTTTCTGAAGGCACTGTAACCCTAATTGCTCCTGTAAGTTGCTCGGGACAAAAGCGTCTGCTAAATGACTAAAATGTCATGTAAATGTAATGTGCTTTTTCTAATATGGCAAGATGAGAGAGCTGTCAGAGGGCAGAGACATTCAAAGACCTCAATTCATGTACATCTTCTCTATTAGGACGAAGCCCTGCCTATATAATCAGCCAAGCAGAAAAGAGACACCCCACAATGCAGGACGGACATTCAGAATGTGCAACAGCAAATAGAATCAAACAAGTTGTGAGTCCCCCCGTTCTACCCTTCACCCGACTGCCCATTCATACACGCACGCACGCATGCACACACGTACACGTACAGGCACACACACACACACGGTCCTCTCTCTTGCCATCCCAGTGCATTCAGTTCATTTATGCACTTCAGTTCTGCAATGCATGTAATTAACTAATTCAAAAGGATAGTAAAGCAAGCAATAGGTCCTCAGGTTAATGTAAACGATGAACACTTTATTGTGTTAATGTTGTTTGTGCAAAACAAGGCAACGTCTAAACCAAGTAATTATCTCAAATTACACAATAACATTTTGATTACCCCATTAAAACACATTAAATATTAACTCATGTTCCTAGGCGACAGATGAGGGATGGCTTTTTGCTGTTAGATATTTACTAGTCATTTACATTTTTTCACCGAATCCAGACATAATACAAACAAAACTACAGATAATTTGAAATGCTCAAGATATGGGAGATTGCGTTGATGTTCATTTAAAAAAACAAAGAAAACATTCATAACAAGAAAACCCTCACTGAGAACAAATGTGCCATATTTTTTTATTTATTCAATATTTCCTGAATGATGTATGCTTGTTAAAGTACTTTATTTTCTTTTGAAATGCCACTCAAAGAGAGAGAAAGAATTTCTGAATTTCTCAAATTAATTTCTTCAAAAATGAAGGAGAAGCAAGAGAGAGATAGATCGAGAGAGAGATTTATTTATTTTTGTATTTTTTTCACTTTCACTTAAAGATGCAATATGTAGAAATCTCTCTGCCATTTCCTGGTTGCTAAAAATTCTAACAGTTCTTAATTTCAGTTTATGTGACAAAACAAGCAAGTATAGTGTAGAGAATTATTGTACCATCTAAACCGCTGTGAAAAATATAGTATTTTCAGCTGTTTGAAGCAGGTGTACAAAACCAAAAGTAAAAAAAAAAAACAAGACTTAAAAGAATGAGAAGCATAGAAATAGTGTACATAGAACATGACTACTGCGTCTTAGACTTGCTTTCAATGATAATGACATATCTATAGGGATGCTATGTTAGCTAGATGGCTATGGCTATCCAACACTGGAACTCTTCCAAGTCAAGGTAAGCTTTTGGTTTTATCAATTTATTGCCACTGGGGCCTGCCAGTGTAACTAATTGCCAAACTGCTTGCTATACACTGTACGATATGATTGTAGCAGGTTTACTAACCCCTTAATTCTAGCAGCTCTGCTTTCCTATGACGTTAGCTAATATGGTGACAACGATGTAGGGCAGGCTATGTGTGGTTATCAGTTATGGTAAGAAGGTTTGGCTTGGCTTTTCGACTGGTCACAGACAAGTGCGTAGATGCAAGATGGAAATATAAAACGAGTAAAGTGAGCACGCTGTTTGTATGTGGCTGCTATGACAGTGAACTGTGTTTGCAGGTGATCAGGGATGTATTCATTCTGTCGATTCTGTTGAAAAATATTTCTTAAAAGTTGAATTTGTCCAATAGAAACTCTCATTTGCAACTGTTTGGACTAATGATTACACCCTAGATCAGCTAGATCCAGGCCAGAGTGTGCAAGGCGGTATTGAATGTGTCACTGACCATGTTAACATGCACACCAATTTCCCCGTTATTATTCGGGACACTCAAGTATTGTTTTTGAGTTGACTCATATAAACATCATATCCCATTTACAGTAACCCAAATAAGCTTGCGTCCTGGTTATGACAAACCTGTTTAAGATGTCTGGGATATACTGATCTTAGACAGAATATGTCTTATCCCGTTTACTGTTGTTTTTTTGCATTCTGTACATGCTCAGTTTCGCATAACATGAGTTGTTGTGTTATGATATTTTAATTTGATTGTCAAACAAATCATTTAAAAATGTAGGCTACCTGCGCAGTTCAATACACTATAATAATTAATTTGGCTGATACTCCATACTGGACTGTAGGCTACTGGCTACTTTCACCCTAATTTTGACAAGTTTTTGCTTATAATTTCCAACATTTGGTTGGCCATATTATAATTTCTGACATTTGGTAGGCCATTTGTTTGTCAAATATAGTTAAATACATGCAGCTTCTCTTCTATCATAACTTGTTGCATCAGAAGACTAAATAACGTAGTTCTCATGAGAATAATGTCTTACATTAATAGAATGAATGCATTAGTGATCTAGTAAAGTGTCTGTTTTGTTTAGGGACCGGGGAGAAAATGCAATCAATGCAGTTTGACCGGTTTTAAGGAAATTAAAAGCTGAGAAAACAATGAAACTGATTTCTGATAAGACTTCAGTTCGGTCTTGGGTGCATATTTGATGTGGTTGAAATACTGGCTACTTACATAACACTGTCAAAGATTATGCACATTCACATTTTCTGAAGAGATGCTGAAAGAAATAAATCATATTTCTCCACTCCTGTTCCTGAGAAAAATTAACATTTGTTGACTTTGTATTTATTAGGGATCTCCATTATTATTATTATTATTTCACCTTTATTTAACCAGGTAGGCCAGTTGAGAACAAGTTCTCATTTACAACTGCGACCTGGCCAGTTGGTGCAGCTAGTCTTCCTGCCGTACAAACACATCAAGGCACTTACATTACACATAAAACAAAATATTAAACAGTACGTCAACAGCACATTGCATCATTTTACTCCAAGAAATGCATAATTCTGCAGGAGTTAATATTATATTAGCTACATGTGAGAGGTTATATGCCTACAGCCAGTGTACATATTTCAGTTAATGTTCCATATAACTCATTTAAACTTCAATTAGGAATTGTCTGTTTATTCATGGATACAGGGATACTTGTGAGCAGGATATCAAAGGTGAATGTAAACAGCTTATCCGGAATAAGACCTTTAGTGGGATATGAGCTACTATCTGGAATACTGTGGGCATGAAAAAGAAAGGAGGACCAAGGAACTCTTTCTCTTGACCTGTGCACCTACAGTATATCACAAAAGTGAGTACACCCCCAAGTGAAAATGTCCAAATTGGGCCCAAAGTGTCAATATTTTGTGTGGCCACCATCATTTTCCAGCACTGCCTTAACCCTCTTGGGCATGGAGTTCACCAGAGCTTCACAGGTTGCCACTGGAGTCCTCTTCCACTCCTCCAAGACGACATCCAAGACGACATTTGATGCCCCAGGACTACCTGACATGATGACTCCTTGCTGTCCCCAGTCCACCTGGCCATGCTGCTGTTCCAGTTTCAACTGACCTGAGCCCTAGGACCATGCCCCAGGACTACCTGACATGATGACTCCTTGCTGTCCCCAGTCTACCTGGCCATGCTGCTGCTCCAGTTTCAACGTCCACCTGACTGTGCTGCTGCTCTAGTTTCAACTGTTCTGCCTTATTATTATTCGACCATGCTGGTCATTTATGAACATTGAACATCTTGACCATGTTCTGTTATAATCTCCACCCGGCACAGCCAGAAGAGGACTGGCCACCCCACATAGCCTGGTTCCTCTCTAGGTTTCTTCCTAGGTATTGGCCTTTCTAGGGAGTTTTTCCTAGCCACCGTGCTTCTACACCTGCATTGCTTGCTGTTTGGGGTTTTAGGCTGGGTTTCTGTACAGCACTTTGAGATATCAGCTGATGTACGAAGGGCTATATAAATAAATTTGATTTGATTTGATCACGGAGCTGGTGGATGTTAGAGACCTTGCACTCCTCCACCTTCCGTTTGAGGATACCCCACAGATGCTCAATAGGGTTTAGGTCTGGAGACATGCTTGGCCAGTCCATCACCTTTACCCTCAGCTTCTTTAGCAAGGCAGTGGTCGTCTTGGAGGTGTGTTTGGGGTCATTATCATGTTGGAATACTGCCCTGCGGTCCAGTCTCTGAAGGGAGGGGATCATGCTCTGCTTCAGTATGTCACAGTACATGTTTGCATTCATGGTTCCCTCAATGAACTGTAGCTCCTCAGTACCGGCAGCACTCATGCAGTTCCAGACCATGACACTCCCACCACCATGCTTGACTGTAGGCAAGACACACTTGTCTTTGTACTCCTCACCTGGTTGCCACCACACACACTTGACACCATCTGAATCAAATACGTTTATCTTGGTCTCATCAGACCACAGGACATGGTTCCAGTAATCCATGTCCTTAGTCTGCTTGTCTTCAGCAAACTGTTTGTGGGCTTTCATGTGCATCATCTTTAGAAGAGGCTTCCTTCTGGGACGACAGCCATGCAGACCAATTTGATGCAGTGTACGGCGTATGGTCTGAGCATTGACAGGCTGACCCCCACCCCTTCAACCTCTGCAGCAATGCTGGCAGCACTCATACTTCTATTTCCCAAAGACAACCTCTGGATATGACACTGAGCACGTGCACTCAACTTCTTTGGTCGACCATGGCGAGGCCTGTTCTGAGTGGAACCTGTCCAGTTAAACCGCTGTGTGGTCTTGGCCACCGTGCTGCAGCTCAGTTTCAGGGTCTTGGCAATCTTCTTATAGCCCAGACCATCTTTATGTAGAGCAACAATAATTTTTTCAGATCCTCAGAGAGTTCTTTGCCATGAGGTGCCATGTTGAACTTCCAGTGACCATACTGATGAGGGAGTTTGAGAGCGATGACACCGAATTTAACACACCTGCTCCCCATTCACACCTGAGACCTTGTAACACTAACTAGTCACATGACACCGGGGAGGGAAAATGGCTAATTGGGCCCAATTTGGACATTTTCACTTAGGGGTGTACTCACTTTTGTTGCCAGCGGTTTAGACATTAATGGCTGTGTGTTGAGTTATTTTGAGGGGACAGTAAATTTACACTGTTATACAAGCTGTACACTCACTACTTTACATTGTAGCAAAGTGTCATTTCTTCAGTGTTGTCACATGAAAAGATATACTCAAATATTTACAAAAATGTGAGGGGTGTACTCACGTTTGTGATATACTGTAAATTGTAAACTTTCATTCATAGGTTAGGTTGTTGCAACCTCTCAGTGGGTAAAGGGAAAATTAGAGTATCATGTAGTAGCCTAAACCTATCGATGTTACATTGAGCTGGGTGAATGAAGAATGACTGACAGTCATCCAATATGCTGTAGTAGAAATAAGGCCATGCACATAATATAAAAATCTTATCTTATCTTAAACGGCACCGACCGTCACTGGAATACAGATGACCTAATTTGAGCCCAGTGGTGCAGCCTTAACTGCGGCTATAAATTAGGATCCTAAACATAATCTGGTGAGGTTGTGAGGCACATGTAGCCATGCGGTTCAAATGATTCAGCTGACAAGACCTATTCTCCTATTCTCTTTTATTGTATACATTCTGAGCAGGGTATATCAAAGGCTAAATCACTATGAATACATTTATGCCTTCACATTTACATGTATGTGTGTGTGTGTGTGTGGGGGGGGGGGGGTGTAGTGCATGCATTTATCACTGTATGTATGTACTGTATGATGTGGAGGGGAAAAGGGGGGGGGGGGGGTCCTAAACAACTGTAAAATCTCTTCACCAACCCATCAGTGCTTGAGGCCAGCCACACTTTGGCTGGCTGTTGTGTGTGAGAGGTAGTTCATTGAGTTTGACTGAGGGTCCATGCAATGAGTGAGACAATTAGCCTAATGAAGTGCAGAAGCAGCAGGGAAATCACACTCAGTGCCCAAGTAACAGTTGCTCAGTGAATATTCATGGAGCTGGCAGTTTTGAAATACATAATGCACAGCGTCGCTGAATACCAATCATTGCATTTTCCACAAAACACCACCGCTCCCTTAGGGTGAGCACACGCTAATCATGATAATTTCTGATATAATTTTTGGACCGGCTCTCTCACATATGTAACATCTGCCATTGTTGTGGCCATCCAACAGGCCAATTATTAAGCAGCCATTTCTCAGAAACATATCACACCCTTAATGTGCTAGGGTCATGCTACAGAGTAACAGCGTATGGATGACTTCTGTAAGAGCAAACACAGTATATAACACTTGGGGAGGAAATGGATTGAGGACTCTTTTCTCATGTGACTCAATATACTGGTGCCTTGTTGAATCAGTCCTAAGCAAGTCAAGGATAGTGGAAATTAAAAAAATGGTGGGAAAAAATTATATTTTCATGCTGTTTACTGTAATGGCAAGTGAATTTGCATTGATTTGCATTTGACGAACAACTAGTGTATTGACAGTTTTACTTGACATTGTGGAGGTAATGCAATCCAGACTTGCAATCCAAAAATGTCTAAATACCACTGTTTACTTTTTACATTGTACAGAGTGGTCACTCACGGTAACTAAAAGTCCCATTTAAAGCAGCAATCAATGTAAATTACGCATTGAGATAAGCATACGGTGGATCTTGATTAGGAAAACAAATCAGATATGTCTCTATGAAAATGTTCTCATTGATTATAAGTCAGGGAAGCGCTTTGGGACATTTGTGTTTCCATTCATTAGAGCTGGCCACTGACAGTATCACAGTAATCTGATGATAGGAGGGGTGAATTAGGTTTTCATTTGCTCTATCATCACTCACCATGTCAGAGAGCACTGCGAAAAACAAACGGTCAATCGCCATGTATCAGATGGATGTCGAATTATACAACATTAGACAACATGGCCCGCAATCCTCTACAGCTACCAGGATAGCCAGTTGGACAGGCAATGTATGACTCAACACTGCCATCTAGAGATTCTCTAATAATATCTTAGCCCCATAAAAAATGACATTTTCAAGTTAATTTGACCATATACAGCATCTCAACTGTAATTTGTAGACATGCATTAACCCCAAACTGCATCAGGTCTTAAATTGGGACATTCTTACTGACCTTACTTACTGTAAACAGAAAGCTCTCTGGGGCTCTCTAGAGGGGGAACCTGGGCCCATTGTTGAGAATTAAGTTGGCGTACCAATAAACTGGAGACATGTTTTGAGGTTTTTGGAATCATTCTATTTTGTTGCACTGAAACATTAGGACCTGAAACTGAGCGCTTGATCATGACCACTCAAAAAAAAATCACCAACATGAACCTAAAAATGGCTGAAGTATTCCTGTAGGCCTATGACCTTTAAAAGCAATTTCTTTACAACCATGCATTAACTTCAATGCATCATTTAAAACAAACATTTTATTAAAAATAACCACACAAATGGTTTCTAAGGTGTTATGGGTAAGATTTTTTATAGTCGGAGACACTGTCCCTATGGCAGCTGTGTCACACTCCCGAGGCCAGAGTTCTACTGTGAAGGACTTACCAGTGCCACAGGGATGTGTGAAAAACTCTGAGACCCTATTGAGATCTATCAAACACATCTGTGTCTGTGTGAATCTGTGAAACAATGGAAATTAAAGTAGATTTCTATCAAATGTAAAGCATGAAATCCCCACATTGCCTTTATATAATTTGTTTGATTCTTTATGAGAGCGTGAGTAAGTAAGTCATAAGACACAGTGAGTCACCTTCCATGGGGCTCTTAGAGATCATCAGAAAACATGCAGGGTGGAAGAAACTTGTCTCTGAAAATGAATGATTTAGCAGACGTATTGTAGAGTAAATGTGGAAGATGTGAAAAAAGGTGAACAAATTGTTATCAACAATAACAAGACACCGTGGTCTGACAACATAGATGGAAAATTACTGAGGATAATAGCGGACGATATTGTCACTCCTATATGCCATATCTTAAATTTAAACCTACTAGAAAGTGTGTGCCCTCAGGCCTGGAGGAAAGCAAAAGTTATTCCCTTACCTAAGGATAGTAAAAACCCCTTTACTGGCACAAATAGCCGAACAATCAGCCCGTTGCTGACCCTTTGTAAACTTTCTGAAAAAATTGTGTTTGACCAGATACAATGCTATTACACAGTAAACAAACTGACAACAGACTTTCAGCAAACTTATAGGGAAGGAAATTCAACAAGCACAGCACTTACACAAATGACTGATGATTGTCTGAGAAAAGTAGACGATAAAAATATTGTGAGGACTGTTTTGTTACACTTCAGTACGACTTTTGACATCTTCGATCAGTCTGTTGGTGGAAAAACGTATGTGTTATGGCTTTACACCCCCTGCTAATGGAAGCCTCTCCAACAAAATCTAGGTAGAATCAGGAATTCCCCAAGACAGCTGTCTAGGCCCCTTACCCCTTACTTACAAGCCCTTAAACAACAATGCAGTTCAAGAAATAGTGAAGAGAAATGTTTACAAAAAATGTAATAAAAAGTAACACAGTAAAATAACAATACCTAGGCTATATACAGGGGGTACCGGTACCGAGTCCATGTGCAGGGGTACAGGTTCGTTGAGGTAATCTGTACATGTAGATAGGGATGAAGTCACTATGCATAGTTAATAAACAGTGAGTAGCAGAAGTGTAGAAATAAAGGGGGGAGGGTGGGTCAATGTAAATAATCCGGGTGGCCATTTGATTAATTGTTAAGCAGTCTTATGGCTTGGGGGTAAAAGCTGTTCAGGAGCCTTTTGGACCTAGACTTGGCACTCCGGTACCGCTTGCTGTAGTGTCGCAGACAGAAAAGTCTATGACTTGGGTGACTGGAGTAAATTTTTTGGGCCTTCCTCTGACACCGCCTAGTATATAGGACCTGGATGGCAGGAAGCTTGGCCCCGGTGATGTACTGGGCCGTACACACTACACTCTGTAGCGCCTTACGGTTGGATGCCGAACAGTTGCCATACCAGGCGGTGATGCAACCGATGCTCTCAATGGTGCAGCGTGTAGAACTTTTTGAGGATCTGGGGATACATGTCAAATCCTTTCAGTCTCCTGAGGGGGAAATGGTGTTCTCATGCCCTCTACACAACTATCTTGGTATGTTTGGACCATGATAGTTTGTTAGTGATGTGGACACCAAGGAACTTGACTCTAGATCCGCTCCACTACAGCCTCGTTGATGTGAATGGGGGCATGTTCGGTTCTCCTTTTCCTGTAGTCCACGTTGAGGGAGAGTTGTTGTCAGGGAACCACACTGCCAGGTCTCTGACCTCCTCCCTATAGGCTGTCTCATCATTGTCTGTGATCAGGCCTTCCACTGTTGTGTCGTCAGCAAACTTAATGATGGTGTTGGAGTCGTGCTTGGCCACGCAGTCGTGGGTGAACAGGGAGTACAGGAGGGGACTAAGCACACACCCCTGATGGGCCCCCATATTGAGGATCAGCGTGGCAGATGTGTTGTTGCTTACCCTTATCACCTGGGGGCGGCCTGTCAGGAAGTCCAGGATCCAGTTGCAGAGGGAGGTGTTTAGTCCCAGGGTCCTTAGCTTAGTGATGAGCTTTGTGGGCACAATGGTGTTGAACGCTGAGCTGTAGTTAATTAACAGCATTCTCACATACATGTTCCTTTTGTCCAGGTGGGAAAAGGGCAGTGTGGAGTGCAATTGAGATTGCATCTGTGGATCTGTTGGGGCGGTATGCGAATTGGAGTGGATTTCTGGGATGCTGGTGTTGAGCCATGACCAGCCTTTCACAGCACTTCATAGCTACTGCTGTGAGTGCTACGGGCGGTAGTCATTTAGGCAGGTTACCTGTTGCTTGCCTCAAAACGAGCATAAAATGTATTTAGCTATTCTGGTAGGCCCGGACAAATCATCCACTAAACCCTAAAGCTCAAATAAATATTGTAATGAATAATATGGCAATTGAGCAAGTTGAGGTGACTAAACTGCTTGGAGTAACCCTGGATGGTCAAAACATATTGATACAACAGTAGCTAGGATGGGGAGAAGTCTGTCCACAATAAAGCGCTGCTCAGCACAATCCACGAGGCAGGTCCTACAGGCCTTAGTTTTGCCGAACATGGAATACTGTTCAGTTGTGTGGTCAAGTGCCACAAAGAGGGACTTGGAAAATTTCAATTGGCTTAGAACAGGGCAGAGGGGCTGGCCCTTGGATGTACACAGAGAGCTAACAATAATATGCATGTCAATCTCTCCTGGCTCAAAGTGGAAGAGAGATTGACTTCATCACTACTTGTATTCGTGAGAGGCATTGACATGTTGAATGCACCAAGCTGTTTGCTTGAACTACTGGCACACAGCACGGACACCCATGCATACCCCACAAGACATGCCACCAGGGGTCTCTTCACAGAACAGACTATGGGAGGCGCACTAAATAGAGCCATGACAACATGGAACTCTATTCCACATCAAGTAACAGGCAGTACATTTTGATTAAAAAAATATAAAACTACACCTTATGAAACAGCAGGGACTGTGAAGCAACACAAACATAGGCAGACACATGCATACAAACACACGATAACATACGTACTACACACACAGATTTTGTGTTATAGATATGTGGCAGTAGAGTAGGGGCCTGAGTGCACACACTTAATACGTTGTGAATGTATTGTAATGTTTAAAAAAAATGTATAACTGCCTTAATTTGGCTGGACCCCAGGAAGATTAGCTGCTGCCTTGGCAGTAGCCAATGGGGATACATAAATACAAATACTAATATTATATGATCGTAATTAATCAAATATGATTCATCTCCATATTTCCTATAGAATAATATGGACTGGGATACAAAACAATGACCCATTGCCATCAGGATTGGACATTAGTGTAATTTTCCTTCATTCTGAAAACATAATCCAAACAATTCGTAAAGATCTTCAATCTCTCAACATACAGACTGATGTTATACAGTAGAGCAGGGCTCTTCAATCCAGTTCCTGGAGAACAGTCTTGTTTCGCTGCAACCCTAATCTAGCGCATTGGACTCTAATAATTAGCTTGTTGATAAGCTGTATCAGGTAGGTTACAACTGGGGTTGGAGCGGAAACCTACAGGAGGGTGGCGCTCCAGGACCAGGATGAATGACCACTGCAGTAGAGAAAAATATGGTTTTGGTTCCACCATCCAGTCATTGCAGGATGAACTCCAAAAACCATTGCTTCTGGCTGAAAGCATGAAATAATAATAAAAAAGATGTATCGACCTATATTTTATTTAGATAGTGGCCAATAAAACCACACAAGCACGACGCTTTTCCAATTTATCAAGAATTTCAACATGACAAAAGAACAACATTGGGACTTTTAAGAAGTACAAAACAAATGACACAGTGTATAAATACTTGGCCATAAAAGAGTAGCACTGTAAATGGCTCTTGGTTGCTTGAAATGCAAAGTATTCCCTTGTGTATAGTATGTTGAAATAGAAAAGCACTCAATTTAAATTTTGCATTATTCATTATTCTTAGGAAGACTATATAAAATGGCATCCCTTCAGGGGCTCAGGTTTAGCATAAAAACAAAGTTGTAGGAAAACTGAGAAAAACCACTGATGACCATAAAACCGTGCCTTTCAGGTGACACCTTTGTGCGAAACCAAAATTCACACCCACATTGTAGTCAATCAAAGTGAACAGTAAAAGACTAAAACTATGACAATAGTTATTCAATGCACTCTAGTGTGCCATATAACCCTGCAGCCAAAAAACAAGCTCAACAATGCATCATAGCCTTGAGGTGAAAAACAGAAAACCGATCAAATACAAACTTCATGAGAATAATGGGTAAGAGACTGAAAATCTCCTAGGATCTGTGAGATACTTCTTGTGTGGTTTGACCGGCCTGTAGTACAATACCATTAAACACAGCTGACAGCCTTGTGACGCCTATTCTGTTCGTGAAAAAAATGTGTTTTTGGCGTTTCTAGGGAGTTTTTCCTAGCCACCATGCTTCTACAACTGCATAGCTTGCTGTTTGGGGTTTTAGGGTTTTAGGCTGGGTTTCTGTACAGCACTTTGAGATATCAGCTGATGTAAGAAGGGCTAAATAAATACATTTGATGTGACAGCACAGTAGGCTGGAGCCCTGCAGTGCGGTTTTGATCTTGAACAACAAACTCTCTTACAATAAAATTAAAACCTCACAAATATCTCTTTCTTTTTAAAAATTCATTTTGGACATAACTTGAGTGTGTGCAGTGTGTACACAGCTGTGTCATCGCGCAGGCACTTTGACTGCCCAAAGTTTAGAATCACACAAGCTACAAAACCAACACAGCCCTGATCACATGGGGGAGGGGGGGGTGGGCTGGGAAATACAATTGAGAATGCCACAAGGCAGAGTTTTGGTCAAGCAGCGCCTCATGTTTCAGCAATTTAAATTGTTCTAAGAAAGACCTAACAGGACAGAAAATGGAGTGAAAATGATTGCAGGTTTATAAAACATGTCTTTTCAGAGTTGTAAGGAGACCTCTGAGTACCCAGATGTGTATGTATGAATGAGAGGGCTGTTGATATTAGAGATAGATTAACTATGCAACAAGGTCTTATTCTAACAACTCAATTTCAAGTCACCTGCTTCAGTTGAATAAAATTGAAAATACCTGTGCAAAACATTTTCTGAAGGCCTCAAAGCTAAAAATAAATCTTAGAAACAAAAACAAACAGAATAAAGAACAAGCTTTACATTAAATATAAGATTGCAGTGATCCGTGGATGGGTCCTTAGTCCTGAATCGAAATGGTTTGGAATTGATACTCTACAACTGACCCCTGTCGGCGGGTGTAAAAGTGGAATGAAACTGACAGGGTTTCTGGCCACACCACTGCACTGTGATGTGGGTGCAGCACAGCAGCGCTTCTTACTGGTCCTCAAGTTAGTTGGGTTTGCTGGGCCATTTTCCTGCATGGTGTAGATGACAGACAGAGACAGTTCAGAAGACAGAGATGAGGGCAAACACCCCATAGAGGAGGGCACAGGGGTACGCCACCAGAAGTTGCTGTCCGTCCATGGCCAGGGCCGAGATGAAGATCTTGGAAGCGGAGAAACTGCACCAGCCAATTATCGTGGCTGCGATGATTATTCCAAACATGCCTCTGAAAAAGGTCAAGAAAAGCCAGTTAGATCCGTTGGTAAATTGTTTGGTAAAACAATTGTGCAATTTAAATTGTCCACAAACAAAGAGCATCAAAAGTCAGTCATTTTTCAGTAGCAAAGGCTCATACTATGTTGTGCACCACCTGACACTTACAATCGACAGATCTGCTCTATATAATGTGACAGAGTACTTTCCTAAACTGTCCTAACCTCTATTCTCAGGCCCATGTTTGTTCTTACTGTAAAGAGAAGATGATTCCGAAGCTGGCAAGGAGGATCATGGGTAGAAGGCAGTAGCCCAGTACACTGGCGACACAGCCAAACGACACACCTGTCATGCTCATTAGGTTGAGGAGACAGTACATCCCCAGGCAGCCGATGACGCTGATGCCATACACATAG
Source organism: Oncorhynchus kisutch (assembly GCF_002021735.2). Taxonomy (NCBI): domain Eukaryota; kingdom Metazoa; phylum Chordata; class Actinopteri; order Salmoniformes; family Salmonidae; genus Oncorhynchus; species Oncorhynchus kisutch. Next base: position 53,650,534 of record NC_034179.2, read on the forward strand.
CCAAACTGGATCTTTCCTGTCTGTAGCAGATAGACAGAGACAGGAACAGGAACATATTGACAACTCATCAGCCATCTGCATTTACAGTAATTTCTTCCCAAGGCAGACAATGCTATTGCACAAGGTATAATGACAAATACATACAGATACCATGTAAGTGTTCAAGTGCTGTACTACATCAGTAATAGAATAGTTCTTACCAGAAGTAAGGTGGCGCCGAAGGCCAGACAGAACACCATGGGCCCAGCCAGGTCAGTCTCGTTCATAATGTTACCATCTGCTGCCTTCATGGGGTGGAGCACTGTCAGGGTCTTCTGCCAGATGTGGTCAAAGTTAATGCCCAATTCTGTGAGGTAGAGCAAAAGCATGAAATTATATTAAAGCAATGTCAGATATAAGTGAAAGGGTTGGTTGAGAGAAGGGGCAACTCATTCTTACAATATAGTCAGAAAAAAAGAGAATCATAATTCTCTATACCTCCTAGAATGACACTTCTCAGTTTAATAAGGAAATGACAAGCAACAAAAACATTTATTTTGTATCAAGAGAACATTTCTTTCACTATGACATACCAATGTATCAGATGAATGCTCATCTCCAAAATAAGACCTTACTTGGAGTAATTTATTAGCTTAGCAGGATGGCCCTGGTGATCCCTGACTGCTGACCCATTTAGTGCACACAACTGGGTCACTCTACTGGTTTAACTAGGTCTTCTTGTCACAGGGGAGGGCAACATGGACACGTATCCCACTAAACCCATCATAGTGCTCCCATCGAGATGTATAGAGATCACAACTTTGCATCTGTCCCGTTATGGCATCTGAGCATGTGGGCAGCGCCATTGAGGCCATCTCAAGTTTGCTCACAAGTATAATTAATTGACTGATCCCTCCTGATGACCTGGATGGAATTATGTGATCCTTCCTTAAACCATAGGAAGTCAATACACAGTTAACCACTTCAAAATGGTGAAAGTCCTTAATGGTGCTGCCCATGCTAAAATGGGCTTTTGGGCACTGGAGTCCTCTATAGATCTTGATGTGCTCCCAAGGCAAAAGGATCTGACTTGTTCATTTCTCTAGTGGGAATGTGGACAATCAGAGCCCAAGGCGGTATATGGCTGGGAAAACATACTGTACCTCAACCTTGGGATGGAATACACTATATATACAAAGTATGTGGACATCGCTTCAAATGAGTGGATTCAGCTATTTCTGCCACACCCGTTGCTGACAGGTGTATAAAATCGAGCACACAGACAAATATTGGCAGAAGAATGGCCTTACTGAAGAGGTTATCGCATTTCAAATGTGGCAAGGCCATAGGATGGTGCCACATCATACAAGTCAGTTCGTCAAATGTCTGCCCTGCTAGAGCTGCCACGGTCAAAGGTAAATGCTGTTATTGTGAAGTGGAAAGGAGCAACAATGGCACAACCGCGAAGTGGTCTGCCACACAAGCTCGCAGAATGGGACCGCCGACTGCTGAAGCGCATAAAAATAGTCTGTCCTCGGTTGCAACACTCACTACCTAGTTCCAAACTGCCTCGAAGCAACGTCAACACAGAAACTGTTCGTTGGGAGCTTCATGCAATGGGTTTCCATGGGCGAGAAGTCGCACACAAGCTTAAGATAAACATTGTCAATGAAAAGCATCGGCTGGAGTGGTGGTGGAGGAATAATGGTCTGGGGCTGTTGTTCCATGGTCTGGGCTAAGCCCCTTAGTTCCAGTGAAGGGAAATCATAACGCTACAGCATACAACGAGATTCTAGATTATTCTGTGCTTCCAACTTTGTGGCAACCGTTTGGGGAAGGCCCTTTCCTGTTTCAGCAGGAAACCCCCGTGCACAAAGTGAGGTCCATACAGAAATGGTTTGTTGTGTGGAAGAACTTGACTGGACTGCACAGAGCCCTGAACTCAACCCCAGAGCATGTGTCCACATACACTACATGACCAAAAAGTATGCTAGGCTAGGTAATGCTATATCCACCCATTGGATTCCATGAAAATGCAATGCCTAGGGTTGGGGTGAGTATCTACCAAAAGTCTAGTTGAATCCGATGGGTTGCATTAGCTAACCTAGCATGTTGACAAAAACGGAAGACAAATATTTCAATCTTCTTGATTCACCTTCCATCGTTTTGATTAGGAGCTATATTCAATCTATTGCTGAAGGGTTACAGATCGCACAATAGAAATGTAAAGGTAATTTCCGATTGAGTTACCAGAGCCTGCAGTCTCCACTAATGCGGGAAATTTCCATTTTAATCACGCTGTAACACAGAACTTCCGTGATACAGATGAAATAGAGCCCTAGGAGTACGACATATTCCATCCCTGGATTGAGGACCATATACTGTGCTGGGCTCTGGCTGTCCATAACCCGGCATAGCACTGATCCGACTCGAGAGAAATGAACGAGAGTTGGATCCTTTTGGCTATGTGCTCCCCTGACCACTCATACCTTGAGAAATGTGTCTTCATTCCCCCAATCCCTAGTATGAAGCTCCTATGCTTCAGAGTAAGTCAGAGGTAAAGATCAAATCTAATAGCTCCACCTGGCTTCAACTAGCCAATCCTCTCAGATCAACAAAAGTGCTTAGGGAGGTAGAGGGAAAAAAGCTTGATTTGTGATCAAGCAATTGAGTTAGCATTCTTTACCACCCCTTTCCCTATGGAGTCTCACCACTTGGTTATCCTTACCCTCCAGCAGCGGGGGCTCGTCATCAAAGCTGCTGCCGTACATGGACTGTGTGGGGGAAGGTGTGAAGGCTGGTGTGGGTTGGTAGATCTGGCCTGTGTAGGGCTGCTGGGGTTGCATCATCCCTGGGGCTGAGTATCCCATCGGTTGGGAGTAGTCATACTGACCCCTAGGGGGGGGGGAAACATAAGCACACTTCTCAGAAAACCTTCATGGCTTTGTTAAAAACACTATGACTCAGGCTAGTAAGCAACACATAGGGAACAATACTAACAAAACAGGTCATTGAGGGAAAAATGCATTGTTTTCAAATTGTTGATAGGCATGTGTATTTTCAGAGCACGGTGAGTTACAGAGTAACTGGGGTCAATGCAATTTTAACAAGTTGACAAAACGTACTGTTTGTAGGGGTCTTCTGTGTTACTGTAGCCATATCCAGCAGGTTGGCCTTGGTCATCTACACTGTAGCTGGACTGGTAGAAATCTGTGTTGAAGTTGTCAAACCCTGCCATTTTTGACCGTCTGCAAAAAATAAATAGTTCATGAGCATTGTACAGCTAGAGAAGAAAATTGTGTAAACAGTATTCAATTGATGGCTAGTTTAGCACCACTTGATGCATTGGTATCTGGGAAGTTAGTGTGTATTGCTGCCCTTATTCCTGGTATGTTTCTTTTCATGTAGATACGTTTGCTCGCTAGAAATGTAGCATCAAGGGGAAAGCCATTCGATGCACCAAATATACTTGCCCATGTCATCTGTGGCTAGACAGTCGACGCCTGATGCCTTTGCCTTGATGATAGCTTTGTACACTCTTCGCATTTGCTCAACCAGCTTCATGCGGTAGTCACCAGGAATGAATTTCAATTAACAGGTGTGCCTTGTTAAAAGTAAATGTGTGAAATTTCTTTCCTTCTTAATGCGTTTAAGCCAATCAGTTGTGTTGTGACATGGTAGGGGTGGTATATAGGGTTGCAAAATTCCAGGAACTAAATTTCCAGGTTTTCCAGAAATCCCATTTGTTAGTATCCTGGATTTCCTGTTTATTCTAGTTTTCCTACCAGGATTTCTGGAAAACCTGGGAATTTTGCAACCCTAGGTGTATACAGAAGATATCCCTATTTGGTGAAAGACCAAGTCCATATTATGACAAGAACAGCTCAAATAAGCAAAGAGAAACAACAGTCCATCCTTACTTTAAGACATGGTAAGTCAATGCGGAAAATGAAGAAATTCAAGTAACAGACATCAACTGTTCAGAGGAGACTGTGTGAATCGGGCCATGGTTGATTTGCTGCAAAGAAAACACTACTAAAGGGCACCAATAAGAAGAAGAGACTTGCTTGGGCCAAGAAACACGAGCAATGGACATTAGACCGGTGGAAACCTGTCCTTTGATCTGATGCGTCCAAATTTAGATTTTTAGTTCCAACCACCGTGTCGTTGAGACACAGAGTAGGCGAACGGATGATCTCAGTATGTGTGGTTCTCACAGTGAAGCATGGAGGAGCTGTGATGGTGACACTGCCTGTGATTAATTTAGAATTCAAGGCACACTTAAACAGCATGGCTACCACAGCGATACGCCATCCCATCTGGTTTGCGCTTAGTGGGACTATAATTAGATGTTCAACAGGACAATGAAGCAACACACCTCCAAGCTGTGTAAGGGCTATTTGACCAAGGAGGAGAGTGATGGAGTCCTTCATCAGATGACCTAGCCTCCACAATCACCCGACCTCAACCCAACTGAGATGGTTTGGGATGAGTTGGACTGCTGAGTGCTGGAAAAGCATCCAACAAGTATTCAGCATATGGGAACTCCTTCAAGAGACTGTTGGAAAAGCATTCTCATGAAGCTGGTTGAGAGAATGCCAAGAGTGTGCAAAGCTGTCAAGGCAAAGGGTGGCTACTTTGAATATAAAATATATTTTGATTAGTTTAACACTTTTTTGGTTACTACATGATACCATGTGTGTTATTTCATAGTTGAGATGTAGAATGTATTAAATAGTAAGTATATTTAACCCCTTTTCGCTGGTTCTGTATGTAAATATCATTTATTTTTATTTTTAATACATTTGCTAAAATGTCTATACCTGTTGTTGCTTTGTCATTATGGGGTATTGTGTGTACATCGATGAGGGGGGAAAACAATTTAATACATTTTAGAATAAGGCTGTAACGTAACAAAATATGGAAAAAGTCAAGGGGTCTGAATACTTTCCAAATGCACTGTATTTATGACAATGTAAAACAATACAACCACGCATGTAGATAGTACATTTAATATCATCAAGGATGACAAAAGTTAGACAACTTATTTCCATTGTGGCGACTTCATACCCCTCCACAACTGACGTGTAGCACCCACGTTGGTGATGCCTCTGCTACAGCGCAGAAAGCCCACCACACATCAGTCTAGAACAGTAGTCATCTCCACTACGAGCTCTGACACTTTCAGAATGGGGGTCAGGTCTTTGATCAAGCAACCGGGGCTGAGATGCATCTTTTAAACGCAAACTTCAGCCATCTAATAATTTAGCGAAGCCAGACAAGTCAACATGCCATCAGTCCTGCAACTCCGTGGATATAAATAACCAGATATCCAAACAACTTATTAAAAACAAAAACGCTGATTAAGAAACACTTTAATAACAAATATGTAGCTACAACATTTACAGAGTTCGTTGTTTAGGCTGCTTTACAACGCCATGGCAACCACACAAACAACGTTAACCTAACGTTAGCTAGCTGGCAAGCACGTTTGTTAAACAGGTGAGGCAATATTTGATTAAATAATTTGCCTTCTAACGTTAGCTGGTTAGCTAGCTAGGTTCCTAAAACTGGTATTTAATGTCAGCTAGCTAACTAGCCAAATGTATTCCAGGTTAGCTAGCTAACTGGACGCCTAACTAGTTTACGTAGACAATCAGGGTGGCTAGCTAACGTTGGCTAGCTAGTAAGCTAGAGCAGACTAATAAAGGAATGCAGCCTGTTAATTTACCCCACTGATTACCATACTGCACTACCTATAGTATCAGTCTGGAAATGATATCTAGTTACAATTGACATCCGTGCAGTTATAATGTAACGTTAAGCTCGCGGGATCAGGCGGCTTCGCGACGCTAAAATGAATGTGGGCCCTCGACACAATATTTAACCAAGCTATAAAAAAAAGTGTTTTACTATTACATGGATCTTACTAAGCAATACTAACCGCTGTTACCTGCAACGATGAACAATTCAACACTGGACTCCGCCAACTTCGTTGCTAGATACGTGTCAAGAGAAAACTAAAGGAATGTTTTCCGGGTCTTCTTCTTCTATGGTATTTGGCGGTCAGGAAATATACGTTAGAGGTGCATGGTGCCACCTACTGTGTGGGGTGAAAACCGGGGAACTTGGACGCAGAAAAACAGGGAAATAGGGAAAGGGTGAAGAAGGTTGGATGGGGAGCGTCGCTACTCATTTATCACCCCCATTACCTCCATTCACAATGTCAAGTTTCTTATATTTCTTGATGATTTGACTTGTACAATTTATCACCTATGCAATAAACGCAACAAAATCCACCTTCACTATCAGTACTTCAGGATCCCTTAATCGATGAAAAAACACTTTCTGCAGGCTGAGGGGCATTTATTGCACTTGCTCCTTCAGCTATTTGCACTGCCTCTGCATAGGAGACCTGGTGGACAGCCCAGATATTTGCTACTTCAACCTCCTTCGCCCTTACCGGGCACTCCTGGAGGTTTGGAGCATGGTTCTCACCACAATGGCACACTGTATCCACTGATTCTTCCACAACATATTTATTCCATCTGCACAAACTTGCCATGTGGCCAAACATTTTACATTTAAGACACTAAAATTAAAAAATGTTTCAACAAAAAAAATAGAGAAATATCACATTTACAAAAGTATTGTGGTAAAAGTATTCAGACCCTTTACTCAGTACTTGGTTGAAGCACCTTTGGCAGCGATTACAGCCTCAAGTCTTCTTGGGTGTGACGCTACAACTTGGCACGCCTGTATTTGGGGAGTTTCTGCCAATCTCCTCTGGAGATCCTCTCATGCTCTGTCAAGGTTGGATGGGGAAAGTCGCTGCACAGATATTTTCTGGTCTCCGCAGAAATGTTCAATCTAGTTCAAGTCCGGGCTCTGGCTAGGCCACTCAAGGACATTCAGAGGCTGTTGTGCCTTTTACTGAGGAGTGGCTTCCGTCTGGCCACTCTACCTTAAAGGTCTGATTGGTGGAGTGCTGCAGAGATGGTTGTCCTTCTGGAAGGTTCTCCCATCTCCACAGAGGAGCTCTCGAGCTCTGTCAGAGTGACCATTGGGTTCTTGTTCACCTCTCCTGATTTCTCAGTTTGGCCAGGCTGCCAACTCTAGGAAGTGTATTGGTAGTTCCAAACTTCTTCCATTTAAGAATGATGGAGGCTACTGTGTTCTTCAGGACCTTTAATGCTGCAGGCATTTTTTTGGTACCCTTCTCCCAGATCTGTGTCTTCACACAATCCTGTCTCGACACACTATGGACAATTTCTTCAACCTCATGGCTTGGCTTTTGCTCTTACATGCACTGTCAACTGCAGGACCTTATATAGACAGGTGTGTACCTGTCCAATCAATTGAACTTATCACAGCTGTAGAAACATCTCAAGGATGATCAATGGAAACAGGATGCACCTGAGCTCAATTTCGGATCTCATAGCAAAGGGTCTGAATACTCATGTCAATCATTTATACATGTTTTTTATTTGTAGGAATTTGCAAGCATTTCAAAAAATTGTTTTCACTTTGCCATTATGCGGTATTGTGTGTTTAAAAAAATATATTAATTAACCTTTATTTAACTAGGCAAGTCAGTTATTTACAATGATGGCCTACCCCCGGCCAAACCTGGACGATGCTGGGCCAATTGTACCCCGCCCTATGGGACTCCCAATCACAGCCGGTTGTGATACAGCCTGGATTCAAACCAGGGTGTCTGTAGTGATGCCTCATGCACTGAGATACAGTGCCTTAGACCGCCGCGCAACTCAGGGATTTTTTCTGAAGGCACTGTATGTACATAAGTATGTGGACACCCCTTTAAATGAGTGGATTTGGCTATTTCAGCCACAACCGTTGCTGACAGGTGTATAAAATTGAGCACACAGCCATGCAATCGTCATAGACAATCATTGGTAGTAGAATGGCCTTACTGAAGCGCTCAGTGACGTTCAACCTGGCACCGTCATAGGATGCGTGGAAGAAATATCAGCACAATAAATGTTCGTCGGGGGCTTCATGAAATGCGTTTCCATGGCCGAACAGCCGCACACAAGCCTAAGATCACCATGCGCAATACCAATTGTCGGCTTGAGAGGTGTAAAGATCGCTGCTGTTAGACTCTGGAGCAGTGGAAATGTGTTTTCTGAAGTGATGAATCACGCTTCAACATCTGGCAGTCTGATGGACGATTCTGGGTTTGGCGGTTGCCAGGATGTAAAGTTTGGTGTAGAAATAATGCTCTGGTGCTGTTTTTCATGGTTCGGGCTATGCCCCCTAGTTCTAGTAAATGGAAATCTCAAAGCTACAGCATACAATGACATGCTAGAGAATTCTGTGCTTCCAACTTTGTGGTAACAGTTTGGGGAAGGCCCTTTCCTGTTTCAGCATGACAACGCCCCCGTGCGCAAAGCAAGATCCATCCAGAAATGTTTTTTTGAGATCGATGTGGAAGAACTTGACTGGCCTGCATAATACAGTATACTACAGTAATGTCTGCAATAACACTACTGTAAATACTACAGTAAAGTCCGCAGAAACACTACAGTGAATACTATAGAATATGAATAAGGTAATACTACACAGTATTTTTACGATATTATACTATAGTATATGTTATCTGGGGAAGCCCATAGACTTTTTGCCATTTGGCTCATAATAAGTCAGTCTTGATTTTTCCAGTAAACCTACAGATCACATGTATAATCTACAGTTAATTTTAATTAATGGTTTCTTTAGAACCTTATTGGATTCAGTCCCATCAGCCATCTTTCTCCTCCCTTACCTCTTCAATGAAGATCTTAGAGGCCTCTACATTATAGACAAGGTATCAGTATGAAAAGTGTTTTCAATGGTGAATTGTTTTTTCATTCACATTTACCACAAAAAAAGGTATGAACACTGATATCCATTTTTCTGTCCATTGCGGTATGACTACATATGCGGAAGAGTATTACAGTGACCCACCTCTTAAATTGTTTCAGCTGAAAGACGATGGCCAGAGCTTACCCACGATGTTGCACAACGATTTAAGTCAATAGGTCATCATTTTAGTCCAAGAATTATATATTTTGGATTGAAGTGACACATCTGAACTGCCCACTTCTGTCACACCCTGATCTGTTTCACCTGTTTTGTGCTATATTTTGGATTGAAGTGACAAATCTGAACTGCCCACTTCTGTCACACCCTGACCTGTTTCACCTGTTTTGTGCTATATTTTGGATTGAAGTGACAAATCTGAACTGCCCACTTCTGTCACACCCTGACCTGTTTCGCTCATTTTCCCCATTATCCCCTATGCATTTATACCTGTGTTTTCTGTTTGTCTGTTGCCAGTTTGTCTGGTCTCGTCAAGCCTACCAGCGTGTTTTTCCCGTACTCCTGTTCGCTCTAGTCCCTGTTTTCTAGTTCTTCCGGTTCCAACCTATTCTACCTGTCCTGACCCCGAGCCTGCCTGCCGTCCTGTACCTATCAGACTCGGACCTGGTTACGAACCTCTGCCTGTCCTGACCCCGAGCCTGCCTGCCGCCCTGTACCTATCAGACTCAGACCTGGTTAAGAACCTCTGCCTGTTCTCGACCTGCCCTTTGCCCGCCACCTGTGGTTTTATTAAACTACTCTGTATATTGAACCTTCCGTCTCCTGTGTCTGCATCTGGGTCATATCCTGAGCCATGTTAGTGTAACCGATGTGAAATGGCTAGCTAGTAAGCGGTGGTGCGCGCTAATAGCGTTTCAATCGGAGACGTCACTCGCTTTGAGACCTTGAAGTAGTGGTTCCCCTTGCTCTGCAAGGGCTGCGGCTTTTGTGGAGCGATGGTGTCACGACTTCTACCGAAGGTAACTCCTCTCCCTGCTCGGGCGGGGCTCGGCGCTCGGCGTCGCCGGTCTACTAGCCGCTACCGATCCCTTTTTCTTTTTCTGGTTGTTTTGTCTGTGTTCCTTTTCACACCTGGTTTTCAATTGCTTTGATTTCTGTGGGTATATAGGGCACCTGTTACCTGCCGTAATTCGTGCAGGATTAGACTTGTGTGTATTGCGCTCAATTGTATTTGATGTTTGTTGTTTTTTCGCTATTACGCACGTGTATGTAAAGTGTCGGAACTGTGTTTGTTCCTCCGTGCGTTTGCACGAGTTTCTGAGTATTCGAGAGCGTAGTTTTGGGATTTTTGTCTGTGCCGTTTTGTATTGGTGGACTATATTATTAAACACGCTTCTCAGACATCCCTGCTCTCCTGCGCCTGACTCCTACACCTCTCACCAAGACGCATGTTATCACAGATGGGTAATGATGCATCGTGAGTGACCGTTGTCTGTGTGCAGAGGGTCCCTGGTTCGAGCTAGGGTAGGGGCAAGGGGACAGACTAAAGTTATACTGTTACATTAGTATGAACTGGCCATGACTGACACAGCAGACTCGGGGGGGCCACCATTTTCTCTAAATTGGAACTGCGGAAAGCCTACTATCTGGTGAGGATACAGGTATTCCACTCCTGACGAGTGGAAGACAGCCTTCAACACGACTAGTGGATGCTACAAATACCTGGTGATGCCATTCGGTCTGACCAACGCTCCTGCTGTCTTCAAGGCCCTGGTTAACGACGTCCTCTGCAGCATTGTTGAACTGGTTCGTGCTCGTCTACCTGGACGACATCCTCGTCTTTTCCCACTCAGCTCAAGAAGACATTCTCCACGTCCGACAAGTCCTCCAGCGTCTCCTATAGAACCAACTTTTTGTTCAAGCAGAAAAATGCGAATTCCATTGCTCCCCCATGACCCCCCCCCCCCCTTTCAGCACTCACCTCTCCCAAGGTCCCGTTCACGTGGTCCCCAGCTGCTGACCGGGCGCTCCTGGACCTAAAGCGCCTTCTTTACCACAGCTCCATTGTTAATCCATCCCGACCCGTACCGTCAGTTCGTGGTGGAGGTCGACACTTCTGACGTCAGAGTGGGTGCTGTCCTGTCCCTGACTCAGCTAACCGGATGTTTGTCCCTCCTGTGTCTGCATATGGGTCATATCCTGAGTCGTGTTAACTTTGTGCAAATATGTGTGAATGATTTTGATTGATTTTATTTTTACATGACATAAAAAGAAAATTCAGCCTACGTTTCATTTCAGAGCTGGCTTTTATTTTAATGTTACCACCCACTGGCATTGGCATTATTTTATAGTCCGAAACAGCTGCAAAGTTATTCATCTTCACGATTGAGATGAGCTAAACAAAGTGTCTATCCAGATAATGAAAAGGCACCCATGAATGAAAATTCAAGGAACTTATAGTTCCAGTACATGTCATTTGCGGCATATATGATCATGAACAAAGTCATTGTAGCCTATCATTTCACTTCCCATTTGAGAACCATGAGCACGGGCTGACTTGTCTTTGCTTTTAATGCACACATTTAAGCACACATCTTTCATTAGGAGAAAAATGAAGATGTGGAGGCAGGAATCTGATAGAATCACAGTTGTCAGAAACAATACGACATGACGACATAGATACACTTTTGCTCACACACAAATAATTCATGAACTGTCTCCCTGAATTCATGTGTGTAACATATAGCCAAAAACAAGCTTCAGAGGAGTCCATGTTTGAGGCACTCACACAATTCTGTCTAATGTGGATGTAAGGGTTATTATTGTCATTGCTGACATTAAATGAGTGCAGAGACTATTCTTTAACTTCGATAAGCATTGCATTCATTTACCACTGGTATCTTTAGTAGGCGGAGCATTTTTCTGTGCACTTATTCTGACGAAACAAAATAACACTTAAAAACTAGATCATTAGTTTATGATGCTCCATTGACATTTGAGAAAAGGACAACTAGAATTGGATTAATTTGATGCCAGTTAATGGTATCCACTACCGAGAGATTTGAAAGGCCTTGATGACATCTGGAAAAACTTGCCCAGGAGAAGGGAAGGAAAACTGAAAACAGACCTATCACTGATAGCACCATGTATCCCTTAGAATTGAATAGTTAATTAAGACTTAATAATGGCCTTGTTTCCACCAAAACTTTCTCCCAAAGCTAACATTCACTGTTATCTTAAACAAATGAGATAAGCAAATTCTAAATAAAAGACATGTCCCTGACAGGATCCTGGACCATACAAACAAAAGAGAAGACGGGAAGAAAGAAGGAAAAGAAAACAGTAAACAGCCTTAGTAGTAGTGATAGCAAGCTCTGCACGAGGCTCAGCACGAGGAGGCTATAACAGACTTCTTCCATCGTGATGTCCCTCTAAGGCCCTTCTGCTAGCTTGCTAGCCCCAGACCGCTAGCTGTCTGAATCGCCGTGTCTCCAGCCCGCCTAACTACTCACTGGACCCATATGATCACTCAGCTACACATGCCTCTCCCTAATGTCAATATGACTTGTCCATTGCTGTTCTGGGTAGTGACAATTGTCTTATTTCACCGTAGAGCCTCTAGCCCTGCTCAATTTGCCTTAGCTATCCCTTAAGTTCCACCTCCCACACATGTGGTGACATCACCTGGTTTAAATTATGTTTCTAGAGACAATATCTCTCTCATCATCACTCAGTGCCTAGGTTCACCTCCACTGTATTCACATCGTACCATACCTTTGTCTGTACATTATGCCTTGAATCTATTCTATCACGCCCAGAAACCTGCTCCTTTTACTCTCTGTTCCGAACGTACTAGATGACCAGTCCTTATAGCCTTTAGCCGTACCCTTATCCTACTCCTCCTCTGTTCTTCTGGTGATGTAGAGGTTAATACAGGCCCTGCAGTGCCTAGCTCCACTCCTATTACCCAGGTGCTCTCATTTGTTGACTTCTGTAACCGTAAAAGCCTTGGTTTCATGCATGTTAACATTAGAAGCCTCCTCCCTAAGTTTGTTTTATTCACTGCTTTAGCACACTCTGCCCGGATGTTCTAGCCGTTTCTGAATCCTGGCTAAGGAAGAACACCAAAAACACAGACATTTCCATCCCGAACTATAACATTTTCCGACAAGATAGAACTGCCAAAGGGGGCGGAGATTCAGTCTACTGCAGAGATAGCCTGCCTAGTTCTGTCATACTATCCAGGTCGGTATCCAAACAATTCGAGCTTGTACTTTTAAAAATCCACCTTTCCAGAACAAGTCTCTCACTGTTGCCGCTTGCTATAGACCACCCTCTGCCCCCAGCTGTGCCCTGGACACCATATGTGAATTGATTGCCCACCATCTATCTTCAGAGCTCGTGCTGCTAGGTGACCTAAACTGGGACATGCTTAACACAGCGGCAATCCTACAATCTAAGCTTGATGCCCTCAATCTCACACAAATAATCAATGAACCTACCAGGTACAACCCCACATCTTTAAACACGGGCACCATCCTAGATATACTCCTAACCAACTTGCCCTCACAATACACCTCTGCTGTCTTCAACCAAGATCTCAGCGATCACTGCCTCATAACTTGCATCCGTAATGGGTCTACGGTCAAACGACCACCCCTCATCACTGTCAAACGCTCACTAAAACACTTCAGAGAGCAGGCCTTTCTAATCTGATCCATGGAGAATAAGTGCACCTCCTCCCAGCTGCCCACTGCACTGAGACACTCTAGACCCAAACTGCTACAGACCTATATCTATCCTACCCTGCCTTTCTAAGGTCTTCGAAAGCCAAGTTAACAAACAGATTACCGACCATTTCGAATCCCACCGTACCTTCTCCACTATGCAATCCGGTTTCAGAGCATGTCATGGGTGCACCACAGCCACGCTCAAGGTCCTAAACAATATCATAACCACCATCAATAAGAGATAATACTGTGCAGCCGTCTTCATTGACCTGGCCAAGGCCTTCGACTCTGTCAATCACCACATTCTTATCGACAGACTCAACAGCCTTGGTTTCTCAAATGACTGCCTCGCCTGGTTCACCAACTACTTCTCTGATAGAGTTCAGTGTGTCAAATCGGAGGGCCTGTTTTCTGGAACTCTGGCAGTCTCTATGGGGGTGCCACAGGGTTCAATTCTCGGGCCGACTATTTTGTCTGTATACATCAATGATGTCGCTCTTGCTGCTGGTGATTCTCTGATCCCCCTCTACGCAGACGACACCATTCTGTATACTTCTGGCCCTTCTTTGGACACTGTGTTAAGTAACCTCCAGACAAGCTTCAATGCCATACAACTCTCCATCCATGGCCTCCAACTGATTTTAAATGCAAGTAAAACTGTTACTGTAATTTAATTATGCCAATGTGCTTTCATCAATTGAAAACCCTTAATCTATTTTATGAGAATTTATAAGATTCTTGTTTGCATAAAATAGACGCAGACCAGTCTTTCAATAATAGGTAACAGAATTTATTCTCGGAGCGCGCTGCTACTTAACCACGAGCAACAGTTTATATACAGATCATGACGTCATTTCATTGCTTTAACATAATCCCCTCCTCTCGACCGGGACAATGTGAGGTGAAAAGTTTATTCTAACTTACTAACACACTCCCAGGTAACTTTTGACCCCTCAACATTATCGATCACCACTGAGCTGACAGTTCTAATTTAACAGAAAACCTAGGAATGCACTCACTGTCTTATCTAAAAACCTCAGAGCTAAGTTTCTGTAGGTTGAACGCTAGGTTAACGACCTTATGTGTTTACACAGTCCCCAACCCATTTGTTTCTTCCTAGTTGGAATGGTGTTCATTAACTTTAATTACTCCTTGTCCGTGTCACACAATCCCTTCTTATGAACTCATATTGTTAATCAGATATAATAAAACAGAGTATAAGTTTACTTAGTTACTTACAATTCTATTTAAAATGGGGATATTGTTTATTCATTTATTCATAATAATTCCAACAAAAACTAAATGCATGCTCTTCAACCGATCACTGCCCACACCTGCCCGCCCGTCCAGCATAAACTACTCTGGACGGTTCTGACTTAGAATATGTGGACAACTACAAATACCTAGGAGTCTGTCTCTACTGTAAACTCTCCTTACAGACTCACATTAAGCATCTCCAATCCAAAATTAAATCTAGAATCGGCTTCCTATTCCACAACAAAGCATCCTTCACTCATGCTATCAAACATACCCTCGTAAAACTGACCATCCTACCGATCCTCGATTTTGGCGATGTCATTTACAAAATAGCCTCCAACACTCTACTCAACCATCTGGATGCAGTCTATCACAGTGCCATCCGCTTTGTCACCAAAGCCCCATATACTACATGTCACGTTCTGACCTTCATATCCTTTGTTTTGTCTTTATTTAGTATGGTCAGGGCGTGAGTTGGGGTGGGCAATCTATGTGTTTTTTTCTATGTTGGGGTTTTGAGTTCAGCCTAGTATGGTTCTCAATCAGAGGCAAGTGTCGTTAGTTGTCTCTGATTGAGAATCATACTTAGGTAGCCTGGGTTTCACTTTTGAGTTGTGGGTGTTTGTTGCCACGCGGTACTGTTTCGGTTTCGTTCGTTTCACGTTTATTGTTTTGTAGTGTTCAGTTTATGTCTTTAAATAAACGTTATGGACACTTACCACGCTGCGCATTGGTCCTCCGATCCTTCTCGCTTCTCCTCCTCAGAAGAGGAGGAGAAATGTCGTTACACTACCCACCACTGTGACCTGCACGCTCTCGTTGGCTGGCCCTCACTTCATACTCGTCGCCAAACCCACTGGCTCCAGGTCATCTACAAGTCTTTGCTAGGTAAAGCCCCGCCTTATCTCAGCTCACTGGTCACCATAGCAGCACCGGCCCGTAGAACGTGCTCCTGCAGGTATATCTCACTGGTCCCCCCAAAGCAAAGTCCTCCTTTGGCCTTACAGTTCTCTGCTGCCAATGACTGGAACAAACTGCAAAAATCTCTGAAGCTGGAGACTCGTATCTCCCTCACTAACCTTAAGCACCAGCTGTCAGAGCAGCTCACAGATCACTGCACCTGTACATAGCCCATCTGCAAATAGCCCATCCAACTACCTCATCCCCCATACTGTTACTTATTTGATCTATTTTGCTCCTTTGCACACCAGTATCTCTACTTGCACACTCATATTCTGCACATCTATCACTCCAGTGTTTAATTGCTATATTGTAATTATTTTGCCACTATGGCCTATTTATTGCCTTACCTCCCTTATCCTACCTCATTTGCACACACTGTATATAGACTCTTTCTATTGTATTATTGACTGCATGTTAGTTTATTCCATGTGTATCTCTGTGTTGTTGTTTGGGTCCCACTGCTTTGCTTTATCTTGGCCAGGTCGCAGTTGTAAATGAGAACTTGTTCTCAACTAGCCTACCTGGTTAAATAAAGGTGAAATAAAATTAAAATAAAGGGCATCATAAAGTGACTAAGCATCAGGAATGATAATAATACAATTCAAATTAAGAACACAGAAGCAGCATATAATGAGTGTAAAAGTGTGTGTATGTAGCGTATGTGAATGTGTGTGGGTTTTGTGTGAGAGGGTCTTTGGAGTGTATGTGAGTGAGTGTGTATGTAGTGTGTATATACAATATAGTCCTGTGAGTGTGCAAAGAGTCAGTGCAAGATAACGTCAATCAAATAGTCTGGGTAACCATTTAATGAACTATTTAGCAGTCTGTGGCTTAGGGGTAGAAGCAGTCTCAGAGCATGTTGGTCTGAAAGTCGATGCTCTGGTACCTTTTGCCAGATGGTAGCAGGCCTTCCTCTGACACCGCCTGATATAGAGGTCCTGGATGGCTGGGAGCTCGGCCCCAGTAATGTACTGGGCTGTCCGCACCACCCTCTGTAGCGCTTTGTGTTTGAGGCCGTTGCATTTTCCATGCCAAGTGGTGATGCAGCCAGTCAAGATTCTTTCAATTGTGCAGCTGTGGAACCTTTTGAGGATCCAAGGGCCCATGCCAAATCTCTTCAGCGTCCTAAGGGGGACTTCGAATACCTGAGAGACAGACTATTGGCTACGGGAAAGCAGATTGTTTTGTCTGGCCCTATCCCAACACACCGTTGTGGAATTGATTGCTTCTCCCAACTATTTGCACTGGACTCTTGGATGAAATCAGTACTCTACTCTGAAAATGTAATTGACAACTTTCAATCTGTTTTTGAACGACCGCAGTTCCTAAAAAGGGATGGGCTGCACGCAAACGGCAGAGGAGCTTGGATACTGAGTGATAACATTGAAAAGGTACTAAAAAAGTATGGGATATCAGTCCTTGCCCGAAACAGGTAAACCTCATTGAATTAATCCACGTTCTCATTCGAGTTATAGTTCTAATCAATTTTTGTATCTACAGTATTCAATTTCAAGCCAACCTCATGGTTATTTCATATAGAGTGTTACCTGCTGAACATAGCATGTTTGTGTTAGAGACTGTTTGATCCAAAATTCCGCAGCTGTGGCCTTGGACTTATTCATGTAAATGTCAGAAGTTTGATTTCGAAAACGGATCTTATTGTAATTCTGGCTTCTCAAACTAACACGGACATTTTGATTATTACTGAGACTTGGTTAAAAAAGTCTGTGCCAGACACATGTGTCTCTGAATGAATATAATGTTTATAGATCTGTCGTGTCTTTGGACTATCATTAATGTTATGACGATTGTTTAATCAAATCGATTAACTATGTTTAATTATTACGATGATTAATTATGACTCATGTAACAATTATTTAAGGTGTAATCTTGGGGCAACACGGAAAAAGTTTATTTAACGAGTTACCGCTAAAGTTACTCTAAAGATATAGCTCTTACAGTTCAGTCATCAATCAGTCATTAATTAATTGTTTACCTTCTATCAGTCTCATTCAGAATGTCGCAAAATCCTTGGATATCTGCACGAACCCTAGCATAAATGATTAATCAGCGATATACAAATTGGCTTAATTATTTGTTTACCAACTAACTAAATAAACACAGAATTACATAGTCACACACACAGTAAATGTTACACATTGAGTACTACATAATGCAATGAGCAGTCCCTAGTGGACTAAACCGATATGACGGCTTGTTATACAAAATGAAAAGGGAGGGGCCTGTAAGAAAGAGCAGGAGAAAAGACAAAGGACTTCACTGTCGTACACACAGCTGATTACTATGATCATGGAAATGCTAATACTTTGCACATGAACACATGAAAGGGTCGTTCCCTCCTTGGTCCTCCCAGTTGCTCTTAGCAAAATGTCTGACTTGCTGCCAAACTATGCTAAATCTGAATTATTAATATTGGGTGATTTTAAACTGGATTGGTTGATACCAATATCAGATAGACTGAAAGATATTTTTACTGAGCTTAATTTAACTCAACTGATAACTGAACCAACCCACCAAACTTAAAATACCCAGAAAAATCTATTATTTTGGATATCACTCTGACAAACTCACCAAGTAAACAGCCAATGGAATTGTTGCTAACGAGCATAGTGACCATTGTCCCATTGCCTCTATTAGAGATTCTAAGCTACCGAAATCTCATCCACACATTATTACAATGAGAAATGTCATAATTTCAATTATCAACATTTCCTGTGTGACCTGGGGTTGTATGATTGGGAGGGTGCTGATTCGGATTAGGCCCTTAAATGTTTTACCTCTCTGTTTAACTCTGTTGCAGATAAGCATTCCCCATATAACAAGTTAAGGGTAAAAGACAGATCTAACAAATTGTCTGAAAGATTTAATGAAATGAAGGCTAGATTGACTGATTCTACCTCTGAACAGCAGTCCTTCAGACATTTGAGAAATAGATATATTTGGTTAGAAATGCAAAATCAGCATACTTCTTGAATTTTGTGTTTGAAAGTGGTGGAAATCCAGAAATCCATCTAAATGCTGGTAAGGGGTCAAATCTTTGAAAAAACCCTCCAACCCCTCATTGCCCCAGCAGGTTATGACAACCTCTGGTCCCATAACAGACAAACATTGATATTTGTGGTGCTTTTAATAACCATTTATCCTCAGCTGGGCATCTATTTGAAAGAATGGCTTCTGAAAATACCTCAGGTTCCACTAGAGGGAGTCCTTTATTCACCTTTAAACAAATAGCAGAGAATGACACACTTCCAGGCACTCACTTTTTTCTAAATTGTAACCATTTTATGTTAATGATATATTAAGCGCCTTGCAAAAAAATTGATGTACAAAACTTCACAGGAGCTGATTCGCTTGATCCCTTTCTACTGCAGCTTTCTGCCCCCCTTCGACCCACATTTTTAAATTAACAATTGATTCTGGTGCTTACCCCTATGCTCTGGAAGGTGGCACAAGTCCTCACCCTTTACAAAGGTGGGGATCCTTCTGACCTAGATAACTACCGCCCAATTTCTAAACTATCTTGCCTTGTAAAAATATTAGAATCACTGGCAAACTTTCAGATAGGAACTTTTTTTTTTACCTTCAAATTATATTCTTGGTGTGTACCAGTCTGGTTTGAGACCTGGACATAGCACCATTTCTTAAATGATGTCTTAAATTATTTATTAAATTGCTTAGAAATCCCTGTGCTGCCATATTCATAGACCTATTCAAGGCCTTTAATACTGTTGACCATCCCCTATTCTGAAATAGGCCTCAAACAAGTGGCTTGGGAACTACTATATCTGTCAGATAGGGCACAGTGTGTTCTTTCTGATGTTGTCAAGTCAAGTTACGTCGATATTACAAAAGTTTTTGGGACCTGTCCTCTTTACTATTTATATAAATAATGTTGGTTTAGCTGCAAAAACCTGTAACATTGCCCCTTCAGCTGACCAGGCTATATTGGAGCTGCAATCTGATTTTGTTGCCTGCATAAAGTCCTTATTTGTACTTAATGCGGAGACAACTAAATGTATGCTTTCTTAGAAATATTTCAGATGGCTTAAACATTTAAGCATTGGATGGTTGTTTCATCTGGCAGGTTCCTGCCTATAAATAGCTGGGCCTTTGGATTGATAGTTAAAAAGCTGAGACTTAACGTATGCTTATTTTATAGAAATACAGTGCATTCATAATGTATTCAGACCCATTGACATTTTCCACATTTGGTTATGTTACAGCCTTATTCTAAAAGTGATATTAAAAAATATCTTCATCAATCAAAACACAATAATGAGAACGAGAAAACAGGTTAATACAAACTTTATCAAATAATACAAATAAATAAATAAAAAACCTTATTTTCATAAGTATTCAGACCCTTTGCTATGAGACTTGAAATTGACCTCAGGTGAATCCTGTATCCATTGATCACCCTTGAGATGTTTCTACAACGATTGGAGTCCACCTGTGGTAAATGCAATTGATTGGACATGATTTGGTAAGATATACACCTGTCTATATAAGGTCCCACAGTTGACAGTGCATGTCAGAGCAAAAACCAAGCCATGAGGTTGAAGGAATTGTCCATAGAGCTCCAAGACAGGATTGTGTTGAGGCACAGATCTGGGGAAGGGAACCAAACATTGAAGGAATTGTCCAAGGAGCTCCAAGACAGGATTGTGTCGAGGCACAGATCTGGGGAAGGGCACCAAACATTTCTGCAGCGTTGAAGATGTTCATGAACTCAGTGTCCTCCACCATTCTTAAATGGAAGAAGTTTGAGCAATCGGGGGAGAAGGGTCTTGATCAGGGAGGTGACCAAGAACCTGATGGTCACTTTAACAGAGCTCTAGAGTACACAGAGATCATTGATGAAAACATGCTCCAGAGCACTCAGAACCTCAGTCTGGGGTGAAGGTTCACCTTCCAACAGGACACACCGACCCTAAGCACACAGCCAAGACAACGCAGAACTGGCTTCGGGACAAGTCTCTGAATGTCCTTGAGTGATCCAACCAGAGCCCGGACTTGAACCCAATCAAACATCTCTGGAGAGAGCTGAAATTACTGTGCAGCGACACTCCTCATCCAACCTGACAGAGATGGCGAGGATCTGCAGAGAAGAATGGGAGAAACTCCACAAATACCAATTTGTTAAGCTTGTAGCGTCATGCTCAAGAAGACTCTTGCTTGTAATCGCTGCCAAGGGTGCTTCAACAAAGTCCCAAATAAAGAGTCTGAATGCTTACCTGTATGTAAAATGTAATATTTCCGTTTTTTTTTTTTTACAAAATAGCAAACATTTCTAACCCTGTTTTTACTTTGTCATTATGGGGTATTGTGTGTAGATTGATGATGGTTTAAAAAAAAAAAAAAGGCTGTAATGTAACAAAATGTGGAAAAAATCAAGGGGTCAAAATACTTTACGAATGCAATGTAAGTCGTGCGTCTCCCTGAACAGCAGGAGGCAGATTATACAGTCAACTTTCCTGCCAGTTCCTTTTTTTCACCTTTATTTAACCAGGTAGGCTAGTTGAGAACAAGTGCTCATTTACAACTGCGACCTGGCCAAGATAAAGCAAAGCAGTGCGACCCAAACAACAACACAGAGTTACACATGGAATAAACTAACATGCCGTCAATAATACAATAGAAAAAGTCTATATACAGTGTGTGCAAATGAGGTAGGATAAGGGAGGTAAGGCAATAAATAGGCCATAGTGGCGAAATAATTACAGTATAGCAATTAAACACTGGAGTGATAGATGTGCAGAATATGAGTGTGCAAGTAGAGATACTGGTGTGCAAAGGAGCAAAATAAATCAAATAAGTAACAGTATGGGGGATGAGGTAGTTGGATGGGCTATTTACAGATGGGCTATGTACAGGTGCAGTGATCTGTGAGCTGCTCTGACAGCTGGTGCTTAAAGTTAGTGAGGGAGATATGAGTCTCCAGCTTTAGTGACTTTTGCAGTTTGTTCCAGTAATTGGCAGCAGAGAACTGTAAGGAAAGGCAGCCAAAGGAGGAATTGGATTAGGGGGTGACCAGTGAGATATACCTGCAGGAGCGCGTGCTACGGGTGGGTGCTGCTATGGTGACCAGTGGGCTGAGATAAGGCGAGGCTCTACCTAGCAAAGACTTGTAGATGACCTGGAGCCAGTGGGATTGGCGACGAGTATGAAGCGAGGGCCAGCCAACGAGAGCGTACAGGTCGCAGTGGTAGGTAGTATATGGGGCTTTGGTGACAAAACGGATGGCACTGTGATAGACTGCCTCCAGATGGTTGAGTAGAGTTGGAGGCTATTTTGTAAATGACATCGCCAAAATCGAGGATTGGTAGGATGGTCAGTTTTACGAGTGTATGTTTATCAGCATGAGTGAAGGATGCTTTGTTTTGCGGAATTCGAAGCCGATTCTAGACTTAATTTTTGATTGGAGATGCTTAATGTGAGTCTGTAAGGAGAGTTTACAGTAGAGACAGACACCTAGGTATTTGTAGTTGTCCACATATTCAAGTCAGAACCGTCCAGAGTAGTGATGCTGGACGGGCAGGCAGGTGTGGGCAGAGATCGGTTGAAGAGCATGCATTTAGTTTTACTTGTGTTTAAGAGCAGTTGGAGGCCACAGATGGAGAGTTGTATGGCGTTGAAGCTCGTCTGGAGGTTAGTTAACACAGTGTCCAAAGAAGGGCCAGAAGTATACAGAATGGTGTCATCTGCGTAGAGGGGGATCAGAGAATCACCAGCAGCAAGAGCGACATCATTGATGTATACAGAGAAGAGAGTCGGCCCGAGAATAGAACCCTGTGGCACCCTCATAGAGACTGCCAGAGGTCCGGTCAACAGGCCCTCCGATTTGACACACTGAACTCTATCAGAGAAGTAGTTGGTGAACCAGGCGAGGCAGTCATTTGAGAAACCAAGGCTGTTGAGTCTGTCGATAAGAATGTGGTGATTCACAGAGTCGAAAGCCTCGGCCAGGTCAATGAATACGGCCATTTGAAATGGTCGGTAATCTGTTTGTTAACTTGGCTTTCGGAGACCTTAGAAAGGCAGGGTAGGATAGATATAGGTCTGTAGCAGTTTGGGTCTAGAGTGTCTCAGTGCAGTGGGCAGCTGGGAGGAGGTGTTCTTGTTCTACATGGACTTTACAGTGTCCCAGAACATTTTTTAGTTTGTGCTACAAGATGCAAATTTCTGTTTTTAAAAAACTAGCCTTTGCTTTCCTACCAGCCTGTGTATATTGGTTCCTAACTTCCCTGAAAAGTTGCATATTGTGGGGGCTATTCGATGCTAATGCAGTACGCCACAGGATGTGTTTGTGCTGGTCCACTGCAGTCAGGTCTGGAGTGAACCAAGGTCTATATCTGTTCCTGGCTCCATTTTTTTTAATGGGGCATGCTTATTTTCTTGACTACGGTGACACCATTTATCAGAATGCAGCAGCCACTAATCTTAATCCTTTCGATGCCGTTCACAATTGCGCTCTTCACTTTATCACGTGATAAAGTCACGTGATCCATATCACTGCATCCTGTATCAAAAGATAGGCTATTCCTCATTAAAGTCCCGTAGATCACTTCATTTACTCCCTTTTTGTTCACAAAGCTGTACTATACAAGCTTCTGACTTACTTGTTATTAAAACCCGTTCACAGGGTTCATTAACTCTTGAGAATCCTCTGGTCTCCACTGAACTAGGTAAGTCTGCTTTTAGTTTTCGTTTTTTGGAATTCATTACATTTGGATTCCCTGGTGCCACTAAGGCAGTTTTAAACCATGATGATAAATTAGTTCACTGAGGTGTGCAATTGTTTTGATTGAATGACTTTAATGATTTGTTTATGATGCCTGTGATGTTTGTGATGTTCTAATGATTTGTACTTGTTATTGCATCTTTTTATTCTATCTTGTATCTTGTAGTTTTATATTTTATTTGATGTCCTCAGGGCACCATTTTAAAATTAGACCCTAGTCTCAATTGGACTCCCTAATAAAATTAAAATAAGAGGCGCTGTCGTGCCCCCTTTATGACTGTGCGGGTGTGTGTGTACTGCATTAAATCATTAGTGATGTGGATGACAAGGAACTTTAAGCTCTCAACCGGCTTCACTACAGCCCTGTGGATGGGGTCGTGCTCTCACCTCTTTCCCCTGTAGCCCACGAACAGCTCCTTGTTCTTGAGGAAGAGGCTGTTGTCCTGGCACCACACTGCTAAGTCTCTGACCTTGTCCCTGTAGGCTGTCTCATCGCCGTTAGTGATCAGGCCTACCACCGTCATGTCTTCAGAAAACTTGCTGATGGTGTTGGAGTCATGCGTGGCTACGCAGTCGTGGGTGAACAGGGAGTACAGGAAGGGACTAAGCACACACTGAGGGGCCCCTGTGTTAAGGATCAGCGTGGTGGAGTTGTTGTTGAATACCTTCACCACCTTGGAGCCCAGGTTCCAGTCGCAGAGGGAGATGTTCAGTCCCAGGGTCCCCACCTTGGTGATGAGCTTGGAGGGGACTATGGTGTTGAACGCTGAGCTGTAGTCTATGAACAGCATTCTAACATAGTTATTGAGATTGCGTTATCTGTGGGTCTGCTGGGGTGGTATGCAAATTCAAATAAAATCAAATTGTATTTGTTACATACAAGTGTTTAGTAGATGTTATTGCAGGTGTAGCGAAATCCTTGTGTTTCTAGCTCCAACAGTGCAGCAATATCTAACAATACGCACAATCTAAAGTAAAGGAATGGAATTAAGAATATATAAATATTTGGATGAGCAATGTCAGAGCGGCATTGACTAAGATACAGTAGAAACACTAGAAGAGTAATGCAAAATGTGTATACATTATTAAAGTGACTAGTGTTCCAATTATTAAAGTGGCCAATGATTTCAAGTCTATGTACAGGGCAGCGGCCTCTAATGTGCTAGTGATGGCTATTTAACAGTCTGATGGCCTTGAGGAAAAAGCTGTTTTTCAGTCTCTCTGTCCCAGCGATCATGCACATGTATTGACCTCGCCTTCTGGATGATAACAGGGTGAACAGGCAGTGGCTCGGGTGATTGTTGTCCTTGATCATCTTTTTGGCCTTCCTGTGACATCGGGTGAAGTAGGTGTCCTGGAGGGCAGGTAGTTTGCCCCTGATGATGCGTTGGGCAGACCGCACCACTCTCCGGAGAGGACTGCAGTTGTGGGCAGTGCAGTTGCTGTACCAGGCAGTGATACAGCCTGACAGGATGGTCTCAATTGTTCATCTGTAAAAGTTTGTCAGGGTTTTAGGTGCCAAGCCAAATTTATTCAGCCTCCTGAGGTTGAAGAGATGCTATTGCACCTTCTTCACCACACTGTCTGTGTGGGTCGACCATTTCAGTGTGTCAGTGATGTGTACGCCGAGGAACTTGAAGCTTTCCAACTCCTCCACTGCCGTCTCTCCGATGTGGTTAAGGGGGTGCTCCCTCTGCTGTTTCCTGAAGTCCAGGATCAGCTTCTTTGTTTTGTTGACGTTGGATGAGAGGTTATTTTACTGGCATCACACTCCATCACACTCGTCATTGTTGGTAATCAGGCCTACTACTGTTGTGTCGTCTGCAAACTTGATGATTGAGTTGGAAGCGTGCATGGCCACGCAGTCATGGGTGAACAAAGAATACAGGAGCGGGTTAAGCACGCATCCTTGTGGGAACCCAGTGTTGAGGATCAGTGAAGTGGAGGTGTTGTTTCCTACCTTCACCACCAGGGGGCGGCCCGTCAGGAAGTCCAGGACCCAGTGGCACAGGGTGAGGTTCAGACCCAGGGCCTCAAGCTTAATGATGAGCTTGGAGGGTACTTTGGTGTTGAATGCTGATCTAAAGTCAATGAACAGCATTCCTACATAGGTATTTCTACATAGAATTGGAATGGGTCCAGGGTGCCTGGGTTGATGTTGTTGATGTGTGTCATGACCAGCCTTTCAAAGCACTATCTCAACCAGCTTCACCTAGAATGCTTTTCCAAAATTCTTGAAGGAGCACTACAGTGCGATAGTCATTTAGGTAGGTCACCTTGGAGTTCTTGGGACCAGGGACAAAGGTGATTAGCTTGAAACATATTGGGATTACAGACCCTGAAGAGTTTGGTTGCTATACCCATTAAATGTTTGGGAGCATAATTAGAGTTGGGACTTTCTTTCTTTTTGGAGTTTAGGGCAGGTGTCATCAACTATATTCAGCTGCAGGCCGATTCATTTCTTGAGCAATTGTCAATTACAAATAATTAGTAGACTGCAAGATGCCCAAACAGACATGTTTCACTAAAACATAATAATGTCAAACTTTGCTTACATTTGTATACAATCACGTGTCTTTCTGTTATGAGTGGGAATACTTGGGAACCAATTTATTTTATTCCTGGTGTTTTATGTCCAACAACGAAAAAAAGTACATACACTACAGGTCAAAAGTTTTAGAACACCTACTCATTCAAGGATTATTCTTTATTTTGACTAATTTCAACATTGAGACTAATAGGGAAGACATCACAACTATGAAATAACACATATGGAATCTTGTAGTAACCAAAAACATGTAAAACAAGTCAAAATATATTTTATATTCTTCAAAGTAGTCACACTTTGCCTTGATGACAGCTTTGCACTCTCTTGGTATTATCTCAACCAGCTTCACCTGGAATGCTTTTCCAAAAGTCTTGAAGGAGTTCCCACTTCTAATGAGCACTTTTTGGCTGCTTCTTCTTCGCTCTGGAGTCCAACTCATCCCAAACCATCTCAATGGGGTTGAGGTCGGGTGATTGTGGAGGCCAGGTGATCTGTGGCAGCACTCCATCCCGCTCCATCTTGGTAAAGTAGCTCTTACAGAGCCTGGAGGTGTGTTGGGTCATTGTCCTGTTGAAAACCAAATAATAGTCCCACTAAGCCCAAACCAGATGGAATGGTGAGTTGCCGCAGAATGCTGTGGTAGCCATGGTGGTTAAGTGTGCCTTGAATTCTAAATAAATCACTGACAGTGTCACCAGCAAAGCACCACAACACCTCCTCCTCCATGCATCACAGTGGAAACCACACATGCGGAGATGATCTGTTCACCTACTCTGCGTCTCACAAAAACACGGCGGATGGAACCAAAAATCAAAAATTTGGACTCATCAGACCAAAAGACAGATTTCCACCGGTCTAATGTCCATTGCTTATGTTTCTTGGTTCAAGCAAGTCTCTTCTTATTATTGGTGTCCTTTAGTAGTGGTTTCTTTGCAGTAATTTGACCAAGAAGGCCTGATTCATGCAGTCTCCTCTGAACAGTTGATGTTGAGATGTTTCTGTTACTTGAACTCTGTGAAGGATTTATTTGGGCTTCAATTTCTGAGACTGGTAACTCTAATGCAATTATCCTCTGCAGCAAAGGTAACTCTGGGTCTTCCTTTCCTGTAGCGGTCCTCATGAGAGCCAGTTTCATCATGGCCCTTGATGGTTTTTGCGACTGCACTTGAAGAAACTTCATCAAACTTCTTGAAATATTCCTGGATTGACTGACCTTCATGTCTTAAAGTAATGATGAACTGTTATTTCCTTTTGCATATTTGAGCTCTTCTTGTCATAATATGGACTTGGTCTTTTACCAAATAGGGATATCTTATGTATACCACCCGTACCTTGTCACAACACAACTGATTGGCTCAAACAAATTCCACAAATGAACTTTTAACAAGGCACACCTGTAAATTGAAATGCATTCCAGGTGACTACCTCATGAAGCTGGTTGAGAGAATGCCAAGAGTGTGCCAAGCTGTCATTAAGGCACAGGGTGGCTAATTTGAAGAATCTCAAATATATCAAATATATTTCGATTTGTTAAACACTTTTTTAGTTACTACATGATTCCATATGTGTTATTTCATAGTTTTGAGGTCTAGACTATTATTCTCCAATGTAGAATGTAGACTGCAATAAAGAAAAACCCTACCACTTTTGACTGGTACCGTATATATACACAGCTGAAGTCGGAAGTTTACATACACCTCAGCCAAAAACATTTAAACTCAGTTTTTCACAATTCCTGACATTTAATCCTCGTAAAAAGTATAGTCTTAGGTCAGTTAGGATCATCACTTTATTTTAAGAATGTGAAATGTCAGAATAATAGTAGAGAGAATGATTTATTTCAGCTTTTATTTATTTCATCGCTTTCCCAGCAGATCAGAAGATGACATACACTCAATAAGTATTTGGTAGCATTGTCTTTAAATTGTTTAACTTGGGTCAAACGTTTCATGTAGCCTTCCACAAGCTTACCACAATAAGGTGAGTGAATTTTGACCCATTCCTCCTGACAGAGCTGGTGTAACTGAGTCAGGTTTGTCGGCCTCCTTGCTCGCACACGCTTTTTCAGTTCTGCACACAGATTGTCTATAGGCTTGAGGTCCGGGCTTTATGATGGCCACTCCAATACCTTGACTTTGTTGTCTTTAAGCCATTTTGCCATAACTTTGGAAGTATGCTTGGGGTCATTGTTCATTTGGAAGACCCATTTGCGACCTAGCTTTAACTTCCTGTCTGATGTCTTCAGATGTTGCTTCTTTATATCTACATAATTTTCCTCCCTCATGGGGCCATGTATTTTGTGAAGTACACCAGTCCCTCCTGCACTAAAGCACTCCAAAAACATGATGCTGCCACCCCCGTGCTTCAAGGTTGGGATGATGTTCTTCGGCTTGCAAGCCTCCCCGATTTCCTCCAAACACAACAATGGTCATTATGGCCAAACAGTTCTATTTTTTTTTCATCAGACCAGAGGATATTTCTCCAAAAAGTACGATCTTTGTCCCCAGTTGCAAAGCATAGTCTGGCTTTTTTATGGCATTAGCTTCTTCCTTGCTGAGCAGCCTTTCAGGTTATGTCGATATAGGACTCATTTTACTGTTGATATAGATACTTGTGTACCTGTTTCCTCCAGCATCTTCACAAGGTCCTTTGCTGTTGTTCTGGGATTGATTTGCACTTTTCGACCAAAGTACATTCATCTCTAGGAGACAGAACGGGTCTCCTTCTTGAGCGGTATAACTGCTGTGTGGTCCCATGTTGTTTATACCTGCGTACTGTTGTTTGTACAAATGAACGTGGTACCTTCAGGCGTTTGGAAATTGCTCCCAAGGATGAACCAGACTTGTGAAGGTCTACAATCTTTTTTCTGAGGTCTTGGCTCATTTCTTTTAATTTTCCCATGATGTCAAGCAAGGAGCCACTAAGTTTGAAGGTAGGCCTTGAAATAGATCCACAGGTACACCTCCACTTGACTCAATTGATGTCAATAGCCTATCAGAAGCTTCTAAAGCCATGACATCATTTTCTGGAATTTTCCAAGCTGTTGAAAGGCACAATCAACTTAGTGTATGTAAACGTCTGACCCACTGGACTTGTGAGGCAGTGAGTTAAAAGTGAAATAATCTGTCTGTAAACAATTGTTGGAAATATGACCTTTGTCATGCACAAACTAGATGTCCTAACCGACTTGAAAAACTATAGTTTGTTAACAAGAAATGTGTGGAGTGGTTGAAAAACTAGTTTTAATGACTCCAACCTAAGTGTATGTAAACTTCCGACTTCAACTGTATATATATATATATGAAATAGAACATTGCCATTCTTTGATCCATTATCTCCACATAGTTTTGCAAAAAGGCGTGCACACAGTTGATTTGGTTTGATGTAGTTTACAAAAACAATGTTGAGACCACACTAGTCGCACTTGATATTGCACACCCAGCAGAGAATCAGTGATTAGGGGCATCATCGGGCACACATCGAGATACTATAATAAGCAACTAATTGTCAAACCCTGAGCAATATGACATTTAATCGATTACAAATTACATGACCCTCCCCTGGACTCAATTTTAAAAAGACTAAACCCTACTAAAAGCAATGACCATCCACCATTTTCCTCTGGGTAATAATTGTGTAAATGTTGACCTCTCCCTTGCTCTCCTTAGTCAGCCACTCTACAAAACATTTTTGAGTGTTAGTTAGTTTATGCATTTTTACTAGTTATAAGGTCACCAATGGACCCTCTATTTTACAATGTGCCCCTGCAAATCAGAGAGGCCTCTGAAGATAAGTATTATTGACTCATCCAGTAGCCAGATGTAATGAATTGCATCTACAGTGCCTTCAGAAAGTATTCAGACTCCTTGAGTTTTTGGTTGTGTTACAAATTGGGGATGAGGGGTGATTTTTTTTTTTTTTTTTGTCAACGATATACATAAAATACTCTAATGTCAAAGTGGAAGAAAAATTTTAACTTTTGTAAAAAAACAAAACATAATATACTGTATCTTCATTAGATGAGTATTCAACCCCCTGAGTCACCTAGAATCACTTCTGCCAGTGATTACAGCTGTGAGTTTTTCTGAGTAAGTTTTTTAAAGCTTTCCACAACTGGATTGTGCAAAATTTGCCCATTATTATCTTCAAAATTCTTCAAGCTCTGTCAAATTGGTTGTTGACAACTGCTAGAGAACCATTTCCAAGCAGATTTCAAGCAAAACAGACGCTCAGGGACAGTCACTGTCTTCTTGGTAAGCAACTACAGTGTAGATTTGGCCTTGTGTTTTAGGTTATTGTCCTGCTGAAAGGTGAATGAATCTCACAGTGTCTGGTGGAAAGCAAACTGAACCAAGTATTCCTCGAGGATTTTACCTGTGCTTAGCTCCACTGTTTGTTTTTTATCCTGAAAAACTCCCATCCTTAACGATTACAAGAATACCCATAATATGATGCAATTAACATAAATACGACATCCCCACCAACATCTGTCTGTTTATGCTCGAGATATCTTTTTTTTTGTATGGGCTGTGTCTGTCTCAATCAACCGCATCCACTTATGTCAACCTTCTGCATCTGTGGTGAATTTGGCAGAGCTAGAGCACTGTTTGTCAGACCAGGAGACACCCCCCTAATGGTTGCCTGCTAATTGTTAACTGCTAGCTAGCTTTGTGCTAGGGGAGAGCTAGCCTTCCATTTTGTCCTAGCTATTTTTTGCTTCTGTTATTGTTAGCTGTCTATTGGTTTTTGTTACATTTAGTACACAGACCCAAAAGGCATCTTAATATATTATGAAAATGTGTGAATGTGTTTTCTTTTGAAATGAATGTAAACAGATAATTCTCTACTAAGAGATGATTTTGAAATAGGGCTGTCAGAGTTTAATCAGTTAACTCAAGTTCACTTTTTGTCATTTGATTTTATGTTAAAAAAAATTCACATGATTAATCACATTGTCGGAAAGCATTCCAAGTACACTGAAAACATCCAAAATACATAATACAGTATATCACATTGTCTGAAAGCATTCCAAATACCCTGAAAACATCCTAAATACATAATACAGTATATCACAAAAGTGAGTACACCCCTCACATTTTTGTAAATATTTGAGTATATCTTTTCATGTGACAACACTGAAGAAATTACATTTTGCTACAATGTAAAGTAGGGAGTGTACAGCTTGTATAAGAGTGTGAATTTGCTGTCCCCTCAAAATAACTCAACACACATTAATGTCTAAACTGCCGGCAACAAAAGTGTGTACACCCCTAAGTGAAAATGTCCAAATTGGGCCCAAAGTGTCAATATTTTCTGTGGCCACCATCATTTTCCAGCACTGCCTTAACCCTCTTGGGCATGGAGTTCACCAGAGCTTCACAGGTTGCCACTGGAGTCCTCTTCCACTCCTCCATGGCGACATCACGGAGCTGGTGGATGTTAGAGACCTTGCACTCCTCCACCTTCCGTTTGAGGATGCCCCACAAATGCTCAATAAGGGTTTAGGTCTGGAGACATGCTTGGCCAGTCCAACACCTTTACCCTCAGCTTATTTAGCAAGGCAGTGGTCGTCTTGAAAGTGTGTTTGGGGCCATTATCATGTTGGAATACTGCCCTGCAGCCCAGTCTCCGAAGGGAGGGGATCATGCTCTGCTTCAGTATGTCACAGTACATGTTGGTTCCCTCAATGAACTGTAGCTCCCCAGTGCCGGCAGCACTCATGCAGCCCCAGACCATGACACTCCCACCACCATGCTTGACTGTAGGCAAGACACACTTGTCTTTGTACTCCTCACCTGGTTGCCACCACACACGCTTGACACCATCTGAACCAAATACATTTATCTTGGTCTCATCAGACCACAGGACATGGTTCCAGTAATCCATGTCCTTAGTCTGCTTGTCTTCAGCAAACTGTTTGCGGACTATCTTGTGCATCATCTTTAGAAGAGGCTTCCTTCTGGGACGACAGCCATGCAGGCCAATTTGATGCAGTGTGTGGCGTATGGTCTGAGCACTGACAGGCTGACCCGCCACCCCTTCAACCTCTGCAGCAATGCTGGCAGCACTCATACGTCAATTTCCCAAAGACAACCTCTGGATATGACACTGAGCATGTGCACTCAACTTCTTTGGTTGACCATGGCGAGGCCTGTTCTGAGTGGAACCTGTCCAGTTAAACCGCTGTATGGTCTTGGCCACTGTGCTGCAGCTCAGTTTCAGGGTCTTGGCAGTCTTCTTATAGCCCAGGCCATCTTTATGTAGAGCAACAATTCTTTTTTTCAGATCCTCAGAGAGTTCTTTGCCATGAAGTGCCATGTTGAACTTCCAGTGACCAGTCAGTATGAGGGAGTGTGAGAGCGATGACACCAAATGTAACACACCTGCTCCCACAGACATTTTTCCAGCCAAAGAGAGGAGTCACAAAAAGCACAAATAGAGATAAAATGAATCACTAACCTTTTATGATCTTCATCAGATGACACTCATAGGACTTCATGTTACACAATACATGTATGTTTTGTTCGATAAAGTGCATATTTATATTAAAAAAACGTAGTATACATTGGCGTGTTATGTTCACTAGTTCCAAAAACATCCGGTGATATTGCAGAGAGCCATATCATTTTACAGAAATACTCATTATAAATGTCGATGAAAATACAATTGTTAAACATGGACATAGAGATACACTTCTCCTTAATGCAACCGCTGTGTCATATTTCAAAAAAGTTTTACGGAAAAATCAACCCATGGAATAATCTGAGTACAGCTTTCAGACAACAAAGCAGCCAAAAAGATATCCGCCATATTGGGTAGTCAACATTAGTCATAAATAGCATTATAAAAATTTACTTATCTTCATCAGAATGCACTCACAGGAATCCCAGTTCCACATTAAATGTTTGATTTGTTCAATAATGTCTATCATTTTTGTCCAAAGAGCTACTTTTGTTAGCACGTTTGGTAAACAAATCCAAAGTCATGAAGCGCGTTCCCTAGTTGCAGGCAAAATGTCAAAAGGTTCCGTTACTGTCAAACGATGTACGTTACTGTCAAACGATGTACATGTCAAACGATGTATGGAATCAATCTTTAGGATGTTTTTAAAATAAAACTTCAACAATATTCCAATCGGAGAATTCCTTTGTCTTCGGAAAAGCAAAGGAACGCAGCTACCTCTCATGTGAAATGTGGGTGACCAGCGCGTGACTGCTTGCAGACCTCTGACCCATTCCTCTCTCATTCGGTCCCACTTCACAGTAGAATCCTCAAACAAGTTTCTAAAGACGGTTGACATCTATTGGAAGCCTTAGGAAGTGCAACAACCAATATCCCACTGTGTATTCAATAGGGGCTGGGTTGAAAATTGACCAACCTCGGATTTCCCGCTTCCTGTTTTGATTTCTTCTCAGGTTTTGGCCTGCCATATGAGTTCTGTTATACTCACAGACATCATTCAAAAAGTAATTATATGCATATATTAGCAACTGGGACTGAGGAGCAGGCAGTTTACTCTGGGCACCTCTTGGCACCTTTCATCCAAGCTACTCAATACTGCCCCTGCAGCCATAAGAAGTTAGTAGGGCGTTGGGCCACCACGAGCCAGAACAGCTTCAATGCACCTTGGCATAGATTCTACAAGTGTCTGGAACTCTGTGGTAGGAATGCAACACCATTCTTACCAAAGCACAAATGTGAAACTTGGAATATCACATGTGAAATGTTGGGAAAGCACATGTGTCTGAATCATGTGAGAAATCCATGTAAAACCACATATCTGACTCGTGAAAATAAAATAAAAAAATGTCATCACATTGGGATTTCTTCATATTTTTTTTCTGAGGGTAATACCAACCTGACAACCAGCTGACTTATTGCACAGACACAATCCCCCCAATAACTCTTATCAGGTTCACTGATAAGTGCTGAAAAAGGGACATGCTGCCATCTATCTGCTTCTCAGCTCTATAGTCTGTTTTTCCTCCCAGGCGCCGGTTCATCTTCCATCTCCCTTATAAAACCCCCATAAAATTAGCAGTTTCACATGTAAGAAAACTCTAACTGTGGAAATCTCACTTTCATATGTGGAATTTCAGATTCACATTTGGGATTGAAATAATGTTATGGTAGCAATGTTTCTACCGGTGGAAATTAGGGTGACCACATTCAAAACGCCCAAATGCAGGAAATAAATGCGTTAAAAAAACGTCACATATGGGGAACATTTTTTTCAGGAGGGGAAATCACATGGGAAATGTACATGTGAAACTTCACTCGTCTGAAAACCACGTGTCTGACCAAAAAACAAAGAAAGTGATTTGTTCCGAAAACCATGTTTTTTTCATGTGATTTATTTTATGCTTTTTTGTAAGAGCTCTCCCACATAGTTCTGAGGTGCCCCAATCCCCTGCTTCAAGTGACTGAAGCAGTGCAATGAAATGCAGAGCGGGATTCATCTGGGCATAAAGCACGCAAGTACACTCCCCAAAATCATGCTGAAGTGAATGAGTAAGTCATCGTACATCATAGGCTCTGTCTGTAGAGATGTGAGTGAGTAGGGGGCCTCTCTGATATACTTCCATTAAGCCCCCCCCCCCCCCCCATAGAGGGGTTGTGGTTTGAGAGGAAGCCAATGGTAAAGTAGATCTAGACCAGCTCCTCGGTGTCTGATGATGATAGATTATTCTGCTAAGTAAACTTACCTACCTTACCTTAAGTTCTTATTGAACAAACCCTTTCAGTTCTGCATGGAGAGACAAGACGTGGAAATAAAAGAGCATAATGTTGATTTCCAATGTATCTCATTTGAAACTGCCATAGCCCTACTGCACCAACAGTATAACACCTTACAGATGGTCACATCACTTTAAATAGAAGCACATGACGTTGTATTTATGATTACAGCCATGGCCTACTTCTGACGGAGTGCACAGAGGTCTCAGGAAGGCCCACTCTCTGAGGAGCAGCAGGTCTTCCGAAATACCACAGGACAACATTAAGTAGAAAAACAAACACTTAACATATTTTTTTTTAAAGAGGGCAATTGTATCATCTCTTCCATTTACTGTATAATATCATCCAGCGTAAACCACTGGAGCGGTTTTTAATCACTTGATGAAAGTTACAAAGTGGAGGAATCCATCAAATATTAAAATTGGTGGTAGGTTCTTCTGAAATGAAAGTGCTCAGAACGAGAGGAGAGTATCTCTCCTCTCAGTTTTAGTAGGCCTTTCCTGCAGTCAAATGACCTAGTGGCCTCATGGGTGGATGTTATTAATATTTTTCATAATTTCATAAATAATCAATAATAGAAACACCACATTTTCTTTTTTTTAAATTCTTTATATGTCAAACGGTTTTGTTATATTTCAGTCTTCTGTGATGAATATAAAGTGTAATATTGGGATGCAAGCACAACATTTGATACATTTCACTTCCTTATCTGACATGGTACAGGTGTCTTCTTTTTAAAGCCCATAACCATGTGTGTGAGGTGTATGCTTTTGTTTCAAAGTAGATTTGTTTTAAGACTACTAAGAAACACTCTGTGTGACCCTGATTTAGCCCACTGCAGTAAAATGTTCTTGTGGGATATTGGGCAATATGTCATTAACAAATTAACAATTAACAATGACTGCTGGGATGGCCAACCATGTCCAACCAAGTCCAAATCCAAAGAGTGAACTTATATCTAATAAAGTAGTAGCAGTATTACCTTTTGTTATGAAATGGATGCCTAGATAAAGGTATCTTGAACATATTGTGGAGTTATACCCAACATGACGTGGTTGGGTACTTTGTGCAATCTTGGCTTATAAAACCAATAGCATTTAGCCCTGTCTGTGAAAAAGTAGGCCTAATTATTTGTTGTATCAATAATTGCCTTGTTCCCCTCAAACACTTATATCCAAGATAACTGTTTCCACTATCGTATCAACAAATGTAGAGACATTAAGACAGTCTACAACACGTTGAGTTTCAACAAACAGAATGCTGAAATGTGCACGTGCCGCAAACTGGAGTTGCATGCAAGGTGCCTGTGAGCTGGTGGAGCTGTCCGTGGTTTAAGAGCGTCGAACATAACTGCAAGAGGCGCTGTTGCATAATCAGAATGTTAACGTAACAGTTGAGGCAGTAGCTATTTGCCACACCAGACCAGTCAAGTACAATGCAAATTGATGGGCTACTGTTAAGTATTTATTTATATCATAATGGCCTACTATGGTTGACAACACAATGGTCCATTCTTTTCGAGCCTGAAATCGCTTCCGTTTTAAATACTCACAAAAACCTATTATGGACTAAGATAATGGAGAAATGATTGCACTCGGATTGGGTGTTGGCTGTTGAAACGTAATCTTGTTGGATAATTTTCAGTTGGCACAAGTTTAACCTATACTGTAATTTTTATCAGAGGTCGACATAAAAAAAAGGTGAAAGGTAGCTTTCAATATACGCTATATATATATATATATATATATATATATATATATATTTCAGTATATTCCTTTAAGATGATGTAATTATTTATTACCTATTATGGTTTATCCCTGCACCATTGAGGCAACATCAGCTGAGACGTTGTTTTTTTTACGCTGCACCACCTTGCTTGGAGGGGACGGGGAGAATCGTTTCAGCTCCTCCGACAGCTCCCGCTATGCAGCCTCAGCGCGCCCACAACCATGACACAATTTGTTCCTCCGACCGCTAACAGCACAATCTGAGCACTGGGGGACACACTACAGGACTCATCGGGGCGGAGTGGATGCAACCTCTGTGAAGTTACTCGTGTTCAAAGGAAGTTAGAGATAAAACGCCGGTGATAACGATATCTTTCCCTTTGGACTTTAGAAGTTGTTGTGAGGAGTTTTTCTATTGAATATGTTGTAGATATATTTGTGCATTTATGTAGAGTATTGGGCCATCTATAAGCTATTCATTTTGCTCTAGCAAACAGAAGCAAGGCAGCTCATGTTCCGTTTGACAGCGTTTCTATGTGATCTGGCCGCGGGGGTTCTCATGAACCTCAGTCATTTCCCTCGGCAATGTTTTTCTCCCATGGGCAATGGAGGCAGAGCAACTGATGCGCGCTGTTGTGGTACACACCTTTGATGCGTCTGTATATATTTTTTGTAGTCTCAGAACACTGTTTTTCTGTTAGTTTTTGAGGTGGGTTTCGTGGACATCCACCATTATGCTATTTTTCTAAGACTGCAGCGACTGGTAGGTGAATGACTGACTTAAAAAGAAACATTTGTCATAATTTATGTTCAGTGTGTTTAATTTTACATTTTAAACACAAATATACCTTGTTTTAGTACCAGTAAAATAGCAACTTTTGGACATCAATCTACCGTTTCCATCTAAAATTCGGTGGAGTTTTTAGTCAATCATGACGGAAACAATGGCATTGAGTGGAAACTGTAGGACTAACCCTACGTCCAAAGACCAAGGATCTGTTCAGAATAGTTTCCCAGATGTTGTAGAATTAAACGTTGGGGGACAGGTGTATTACACACGTCATGCAACGTTAGTAAGCACCCCGAATTCCTTGCTGGGAAAAATATTCTCACCCAAGAAAGATGCCACTAACGACTTGGCGCGGGACCCTAAGGGACGCTATTTTATCGACAGAGATGGATTTTTATTTCGATATGTTCTGGACTTCCTCAGAGACAAACAAGTTGTACTGCCCGACCATTTTCCAGAGAAGGGGAGGCTTAGGAAAGAGGCGGAGTACTTTCAGTTGTCAGACATGGTCAAACTATTGACCCCCGAAGATCTAAAACACAGTCCAGACGAATACTTCCACAGTGATTTTGAAGATGGTTCTCATGGCAGCGACCACAAGATGTGTCCGCCGTCATCACTGGTCCCGGCGGACAGAAAAAGTGGGTTCATTACAGTTGGTTACAGGGGCTCTTGCACAGTGGGCAGAGAGAGTCAAACTGACGCCAAATTCAGAAGGGTTCCGCGGATTTTGATTTGTGGGAGGGTCGCGTTAGCCAAGGAAGTTTTTGGCGAGACCTTGAATGAGAGTCGAGACCCAGACAGGACACCAGATCGATATACTTCCAGGTTTTACCTGAAGTTCAAACACCTTGAGAGATCATTTGACATCCTGTCAGAGTGTGGTTTCCAGATGGTTGCCTGTAACTCTTCAGTCACAGCGTCCTCCGTGAATCGACACACAGAGGACAAGATCTGGTCAAGTTACACTGAATACATCTTCTATCGTAAGTTGCTTTCGTTTTTACTTTCGTTTCTACCAGGTACCAATGTAACTCTACACACATCCCATGTGAAATAGTCCTCCCAAGTCACCACTAGAAGGCACACTTGCTTTACAAGTTTTCCCCAAGCATCCTGCTTTTGAAGTAGCACTGAGAGTGGTCACACACACACACACACACACACACACACACACACACACACACACACACACACACACACACACACACACACACACACACACACACACACACACACACACACACACACACACACACACACACACACACACACACACACACACACACACACACACAATATATCATGCATGCACAGAGATAGTCACTCAGTCCCTGTCTGTGTATGAGAGTGTGAGTGCCAGTGATCAATGCTTGCCAAACTGTGTATCTTTTGTGGAAATGGTATGTTCCAATCCACTCCATGAAAAACACAACTGAAAATAGCCTACTACAAATTGAGCAACAGAATGTGTAGTTTGAATGCCGTTATGCGTTGAGGACATGTCTGTCTGCCCACTCAAGAACTAATCTAGTTTGAGTTCACTCCTTTTAATTGCACTCTTACTGCTCTGTTGTATTCCCCCATGGGTCTAAACCCACTTGTTCCCAGACACTCCTACCTGGGAAGTGCTATTCATCTTCCATACTGAGTGCGCTGCGGCCTCTCTTCATTTCTCTCCAAGCCTTCATTTTGAGGCATTGTAAGATGTAAGATGATGGGTTTTATAAGGGCTCTCAAAATATTTTATGGTGCAACAAAATACCACATATACTCAGAGGTGACAGTATATGAGGTGTTCCTTGGCTGCATAGGCCCTGCCAAAAGGTAGAACGCAAAGCAAGCTCATACTGCGACTGCATTCCACTCTGAGCTCATAAAACATAAAACGTACATCGGGTGGCGGGGTAGCCTAGTGGTTAGAGCATTGGACTAGTTGCAAGTTCAAACCCCCGAACTGACAAGGTACAAATCTGTTGTTCTGCCCCTGAACAGGCAGTTAACCCACTATTCCTAGGCCGTCATTGAAAAATAAGAATTAGTTCTTAACTGACTTGCCTAGTTAAATAAAGGTCAACAAAATATATAGTATAGATAGTGTAGATTCTTCTGTGTCATTTCCTTGAAGAATTTGCAAGGAGATGCTATTAGATTACCAATAAGCACTGTATGTTGGGAGCATATTAAGTTCCCTGATTAACAGGTGCAACAATTTAGAGATTATTCCTTCAGAAAAGGAGTAGATACAATTCCACGACAGCTAAACCTGTGTCACGACTCATGCAGTTCAGATGCACTTGACACTGTCTGGTCTCTGTACTACACAAACGCACATTCTAGCGATACCATGTATATTTGTCGATGAGAGTAAGCTCCAAAGACCTCTCCTTGTTTACAGTGAAATAACATTGCTTTGCGGATCCCGTCAACCAATATTTAGCTGTGAGTGCACACAGGAAGTTTGTAAAGGTTGAAGGCACGCAGTGAAATCAATGAAGTCAGTGACAGCCTCTTGTTTGTCTGCTCACCCTCTCTGCCTCCCTACCACGCTCCTGCTCCCCCGTCGCCCCTGGCAGAGCGCACCAGTTGCCTTTTATAGGCCTCGCTGCTCCGTCTCGGTGTCTGCGTCGCCTGCTATCCACGGCAGTCACATTTATTTACCAATTTGTCGCATGGTTAAAGTGATTGATAATCAATCATTTTCAGTGACAGTCGTAGGACTCACTGCTGGGACATGCATGCCGAAGACCTAGTAAATCATGCAATCATTTTTGGGGGCAAAATAATAATTTCTAAACCATTTGTCTGGGTCCTTCCTCTTGACATAAATAAATACAAAAAATTATTACATTACAGAAAATGTGGTCATTGCGAATGCCGTTTCATATGGTGATGGTAAGTCATGTGTGACAAAGAACACTATTAGCTTAGTATACACAAATTAACAATTCTCCTGTAATGTGTAGCGGTAGGTGGGAAGACACATTCAAGGCCTTTGCACCTTTCCAGAGTGGCACCACACAAACACACCTGTACCGGTTTCAGCTTGAACAACTGCAAATGTAATACATCAAGCATTTCGCAGTAAAACTTTGGTGTGACATTTTGGGAAGGAGCACAATGCTGTTTGCCTGTTTAAACCGATTTGCTTAGCTGGAGATGGGGCGTGACAGCTCAAAGGCTGCGCTTCATAGGTGCAGCTGCTTCCCAGTCCAGTCTGTCAGGGGAGCTGCTCTGATCCCAAAGTCTGCATTATTCAGACAGAACCAGGGAGGGAGGGTTGAGGAGAGAGGAAGGATATCGAGGAAAGATGGACTGGATTATCTGGCTGTTCCTTGACCTGCTCTCCAAACGGTTTAATGACTGCAATCCCAGGCCCCAAGGGAGTCCTAGGAACTCTGGAGCTGCTGTGCATTTGACTAAGAAAGACCTGTTGAGGGAGAGATTACATAGTCCATTTTCTGGATTGAAACGGCAGATGCTTCAGCTATTGTGAGTAAGTAAGTGCTCTGTGGTGCCGCAGATAATAGCACAAAGAGCTGCTGGAGTGACTCTTCACAAGCACACTGATGCTGCAATGCATAGCATAACACCGGGCATTAGGCTTGGGCAGGGTATGGAAAATAACGTAAGCATTTGTTTAAAAAAAAAGTCTAAATCATCTCAATGACAATTTCTGGGAAATTTGCATATATACAATTTTGGGGAGATTATGTTTGGCTTATTGCGTTATTGAATGTCTGTTGAGGTTGGAGTAGGTTGCTAATCCGTAAAGAAAATTATGAAGTCGATAAATCTTATTTAGCAAGAAATGTCATCTTAAACCACGGTAGAACATGTCACCAACCTCTAGCCAGAGGCTACCCATAAGAATAACAAAGGGAACTTTTGAATGTGGATATATCCATGATGATGAGACTTTTCCTTATAATACTGACTGACCCCCATACCCATCACATTTAAAACTGCAATATGTAACCTTTTGGGTGACCAAAAAATATTCACATGGAAATATGACTGTCATTCTCATTTCATTTTTGCATCTTTCGGTTTTATACACCAGCTTCAAACGGTTGAAAAGGCAATATTTTTGTTATTTGGAAAATATATTTCACAGCGTTTTAGATGGTACAATGATTCTCTACCCTATACTGGCTTGCTTTGTCACATAAACTGAAATTAGGCGAACTATTAGAATTTTAGCAACCAGGATATGGTGGAGCGATTTCTGCATAGTGAGGAGTTACTCTCGTCATAAATCTAGAGAAAAGAAGTGCAATGGGCCCACCAACGAAAAATGAGCCTCATTCAGAAAGAGATTATGCTCCACGCTCACTTAAACACATTTACTTAGATATGCAATTTTCTTTGCTTTGGTATGTTGAATCATTTCTGCCTACTATGCAACTGTGAGGGAGGTTCTTGAGATAGAAAAATGTAACACTTGTGGGACCAATATACATGTTCTGAAATGCTGTATATGCTGTAGATACGGTGTCTTATTGTTCAATGGCTGGGGCAGGATAATATTGTTTATTTTTTTATATTGAATTCAATAGAATCTCAATCTCGACACCTCGGTTGTCCTTCAT
This sequence comes from Oncorhynchus kisutch, assembly GCF_002021735.2. Classification (NCBI taxonomy): domain Eukaryota; kingdom Metazoa; phylum Chordata; class Actinopteri; order Salmoniformes; family Salmonidae; genus Oncorhynchus; species Oncorhynchus kisutch. The sequence goes on from NC_034179.2 coordinate 53,692,441, forward strand.
TTGTGGCATAGCTTCACATCCATGTCTTACGTATATAACAAATGCAAATAATTCACTCTATACTACAGCTTGATGACCTGTGGGAATGTTGACATGGATTTTAGAAGTTGTAGTTCTTAAAATGGATCAAGATTCTAGTAAGAATACAGCCCTTAATCCTGAAACCTGAGCTCCATATGTATCTGTGACCAGAGGCATGTGGTATCATGGCTGTATAGCACATGCTGAAATACATTTATTTCTTCTTTACTTCTTCACTTTTTATAATCCCATGGATGACAGATATTGTGGTTTGTAGTCTCACTGTGTGTGTTGGTCATAGTAAGCTACTGGTGACAGGTGACAGTTTTGATACTCATCTCTGCATCCTGGATCAAAAGGTTGGCTGGACTTCGCTAAAGGTCCATAATATTTGATTTGATTTGATTTGATATATCTCTACATGATTCCCTTTTTGTTTACAAGGTCCTACTTCATAAACTCCCATCTTATCTAGCATTGCTGTTGACATATAGACAGCTGAGTTGCCTAACTTGTTCACAGGATTGGCTAACTCTTGAGGTTCCTAAGGGCCTCCACCGAGCTACACTGTAGGTAAAGCTGCTTTGATTCTTAAAGCACCGTGTTGCCGGAACAAAATTCCGAATACATTTCACCTTAATGTTCTGCTGCCGCTAGGCCAGTTCAGAGAATTGATTGTGGACTTATTTGTGGAGGAATGTAACAGTTTATCGAGGTGATTTGTGATGTTTTACTTGTGCTTCACAGGACTGTAGTTTTGTGTTTTAATTGTGTATTCTGTGTATATTTTGTGTATAATGTGTATATTTGTGTTGAATCGTGCAGGGCACATTTGGAAAAAGAGACCTAGGTCTCAATATGTTTTCCCTTTTAAAATAAAGGTAAACAAAATAATAATACAGTTTTTCTCAATTGCTAAAACACAATTTCTGAAACCTTGCTCCATTTCCTGAAAACATTAAACACAAAACCTCATCTTCAAGCACTATTTACATAACCTCTTACTCCTCTTGCAAAATGAAACATTCTCCTCAAAACAGTTTTACCTGTGTTCAAAATCAAACACTGCTCTCAAATCGTAAACAAAGTGATCAAAATGATATACACTCTCAAGCAGTCAGTAAACAATACACCGGAAAATAGAAAACACATTGTTCAAAACATACAATTCTCAGGGAGAAGTACATTTTTAATCAAAAAAAAATATTCATATTTTTCCGTCATTGTCTTTTGATGAACGAAAACATGTTCTATCATAGTAGCTCAAAATTGATCAGAAATTACTACTCTGCTTTGCTCTTTGCAATTTTGTTTTTTTGTTCTTCCTCCTCCTTGTACCCCTATTTTTACAGTACTGTACCCTGTATCTCACAAACTTGTCCTTTGTCTCTGTGATACTGTAATTCTGGTTCTTTGTTGATATGAACCTGCAACCAGTCAAAATCTATTGAATAGTCAGTACTGTTAATAAATGGAAAGCACAATGTTCAGGGCCATACAATTTGTCCATTGTACAGTATACAGCCTACAATGCACTGTACTACAGTATCCATTCTCAGACTTTCTCCTTCCCACCTTCAACAACCTGTTTGCTCTCTGAACTGGTTTATATTGGTTGTGTCGCATCATTTGAAACAGGTTAAATCCATTTTGAGTGGTTGTGTTCAATCAATGACATATGTTCTCTATTTGTATTTGATTGTTGCCACTTGTGTTTACCAGTATGAATGACATGTGCATTAGAGTGCAGAATGTGTTTTGAGAATGAGAATGTGTTTAGAGTTTTGCTGAAAAGTCCAAGTGAGATCTGCAAATTGTGTTTTACCATGTGAAATGGTTTAAGGTATTGACAACAGACTGCATAATTAGCTAAATGAGTCCAGGCAACTGAGAACTTTGTTCAGCCAATGGGTTTTAGTGTTTTAGCAATTGAGAAAAACTGTAATACATATGTGCCCGCCTTGAAGGTCCCCTTACATGCTTCAAAGAGCTAGATACTTGAGCCTTTAGATACAAATCCTATGTACTCTGGATTTCTCATCCCTTGTGTTACACTTAACAAACATATGGAATATTTCATGTGTTTGCATCAGGACTCAGGAGGCAATGATGTACTGGCTTTAGAACCTGTTATTTCAATACTATGAGAAGTCGGCAGGGCCATGGTAAATTGTCTCACTTGGTAAATGTGAAGATGCCCCAGAGGTATGCCACTAATTGTGAGATCAGCATGTTCAGCTATGTGTGTGTGTGAGAGTGAGAGAGAGAGAGAGAGAGAGAGAGAGAGAGAGAGAGAGAGAGAGAGCAGACAATTATCAAAATCCATCACCCCTGAATCTCATGTTAGACAATTAGTGATGTTACAGGCTGACATTTCAGTGCAGAGCTACCCTTTATTAATCATTTCGCGTCTCGCGTAATAAACCTTGCATACGTACAACAGTTTTCAAGCAGAAGTTGGCACTTATAAAATGGGAACTTGAGAATGTGCTCACCTCCTGCAAACTTTAGACTATGCATATGCTCATCTGCTAGTGGTGGAAATATTCTATTTCAAGCTGGCAAGTACAGTAAGTATTTTTGTTTAAATGGGAGATATGATGAAAAGCTTATTCATAAAAAAATGTCAACAGGAAAAACATATGAACAAGAATGCAACCATTTGCCATTAGTGAGAAGAGCGAAACATCTATGTGTTTTATGTTTCAAATCTGAAATAATTAGACATAAGGAATCTTAGAATTAGACATATGAAACGTTTTTCCTATTTTATTTTCAGAACCATTGCAGAATATATTCCTCACCTTTTCTGTCTTTGATGGGTTCATATTCCCGAAGGGGCCATACTACAAATTACCATGCACATCTCTCATGTAATTGCACCTCATAAATAGATAGGCTATATGTAGTTCAAGTTTTGCAATATCATAGATTGGAGTAGGCCTATGTATCAAGTTTATTGTCATTGGAGTAGGCCTATGTATCAAGTTTCAAGTTTTTATTGTCATGTACACAAGTAGCCTAGAGTGAAATGCCTTTCTTGCTTGCTCTTTCCCAACAATGCAGTAATCAATATCAGTAGTACTATAATATTTTTTAAATAAAAAGTCAAGTTGAACAAAAACCTTTATTTAACTAGGCAAGTCAGTTAAGAACAAATTCTTATTTTCAATGACTGCCTAGGAACAGTGGGTAAACTGCCTGTTCAGGGACAGAATGACAAATTTGTACCTTGTCAGCTCAGGGATTTGAACTTGCAACCTTCCGGTTACTAATTCAACGCTCTAACCACTAAATCAAATCAAATCAAATCAAATTTATTTATATAGCCCTTCGTACATCAGCTGATATCTCAAAGTGCTCTACAGAAACCCAGCCTAAAACCCCAAACAGCAAGCAATGCAGGTGGAGAAGCACGGTGGCTAGGAAAAACTCCCTAGAAAGGCCAATACCTAGGAAGAAACCTAGAGAGGAACCAGGCTATGTGGGGTGGCCAGTCCTCTTCTGGCTGTGCCGGGTGGAGATTATAACAGAACATGGTCAAGATGTTCAATGTTCATAAATGACCAGCATGGTCGAATAATAATAAGGCAGAACAGTTGAAACTAGAGCAGCAGCACAGTCAGGTGGAAGTTGAAACTGGAGCAGCAGCATGGCCAGGTAGACTGGGGACAGCAAGGAGTCATCATGTCAGGTAGTCCTGGGGCATGGTCCTAGGGCTCAGGTCAGTTGAAACTGGAACAGCAGCATGGCCAGGTGGACTGGGGACAGCAAGGAGTCATCATGTCAGGTAGTCCTGGGGCATGGTCCTAGGGCTCAGGTCCTCCGAGAGAGAGAAAGAAAGAGAGAAGGAGAGAATTAGAGAACGCACACTTAGATTCACACAGGACACCGAATAGGACAGGAGAAGTACTCCAGATATAACAAACTGACCCCAGCCCCCCGACACATAAACTACTGCAGCATAAATACTGGAGGCTGAGACAGGAGGGGTCAGGAGACACTGTGGCCCCATCCGAGGACACCCCCGGACAGGGCCAAACAGGAAGGATATAACCCCACCCACTTTGCCAAAGCACAGCCCCCACACCACTAGAGGGATATCTTCAACCACCAACTTACCATCCTGAGACAAGGCTGAGTATAGCCCACAAAGATCTCCGCCACGGCACAACCCAAGGGGGGGGGGGGGGGGGCGCCAACCCAGACAGGATGACCACAACAGTGAATCAACCCACTCAGGTGACGCACCCCCTCCAGGGACGGCATGAGAGAGCCCCAGCAAGCCAGTGACTCAGCCCCTGTAATAGGGTTAGAGGCAGAGAATCCCAGTGGAAAGAGGGGAACCGGCCAGGCAGAGACAGCAAGGGCGGTTCGTTGCTCCAGAGCCTTTCCGTTCACCTTCCCTTCATATGACCCACTGAAGAGATGAGTCTTCAGTAAAGACTTAAAGGTTGAGACCGAGTTTGCGTCTCTGACATGGGTAGGCAGACCGTTCCATAAAAATGGAGCTCTATAGGAGAAAGCCCTGCCTCCAGCTGTTTGCTTAGAAATTCTAGGGACAATTAGGAGGCCTGCGTCTTGTGACCGTAGCGTACGTATAGGTATGTACGGCAGGACCAAATCAGAGAGATAGGTAGGAGCAAGCCCATGTAATGCTTTGTAGGTTAGCAGTAAAACCTTGAAATCAGCCCTTGCTTTGACAGGAAGCCAGTGTAGAGAGGCTAGCACTGGAGTAATATGATCAAATTTTTTGGTTCTAGTCAGGATTCTAGCAGCCGTATTTAGCACTAACTGAAGTTTATTTAGTGCTTTATCCGGGTAGCCGGAAAATAGAGCATTGCAGTAGTCTAACCTAGAAGTGACAAAAGCATGGATTAATTTTTCTGCATCATTTTTGGACAGAAAGTTTCTGATTTTTGCAATGTTACGTAGATGGAAAAAAGCTGTCCTCGAAATGGTCTTGATATGTTCTTCAAAAGAGAGATCAGGGTCCAGAGTAACGCCGAGGTCCTTCACAGTTTTATTTGAGACGACTGTACAACCATTAAGATTAATTGTCAGATTCAACAGAAGATCTCTTTGTTTCTTGGGACCTAGAACAAGCATCTCTGTTTTGTCCGAGTTTAATAGTAGAAAGTTTGCAGCCATCCACTTCCTTATGTCTGAAACACATGCTTCTAGCGAGGGCAATTTTGGGGCTTCACCATGTTTCATTGAAATGTACAGCTGTGTGTCATCCGCATAGCAGTGAAAGTTTACATTATGTTTTCGAATAACATACCCAAGAGGTAAAATATATAGTGAAAACAATAGTGGTCCTAAAACGGAACCTTGAGGAACACCGAAATTTACAGTTGATTTGTCAGAGGACAAACCATTCACAGAGACAAACTGATATCTTTCCGACAGATAAGATCTAAACCAGGCCAGAACATGTCCGTGTAGACCAATTTGGGTTTCCAATCTCTCCAAAAGAATGTGGTGATCGATGGTATCAAAAGCAGCACTAAGGTCTAGGAGCACGAGGACAGATGCAGAGCCTCGGTCCGATGCCATTAAAATGTCATTTACCACCTTCACAAGTGCCGTCTCAGTGCTATGATGGGGTCTAAAACCAGACTGAAGCATTTCGTATACATTGTTTGTCTTCAGGAAGGCAGTGAGTTGCTGCGCAACAGCCTTCTCTAAAATTTTTGAGAGGAATGGAAGATTCGATATAGGCCGATAGTTTTTTATATTTTCTGGGTCAAGGTTTGGCTTTTTCAAGAGAGGCTTTATTACTGCCACTTTTAGTGAGTTTGGTACACATCCAGTGGATAGAGAGCCGTTTATTATGTTCAACATAGGAGGGCCAAGCACAGGAAGCAGCTCTTTCAGTAGTTTAGTTGGAATAGGGTCCAGTATGCAGCTTGAAGGTTTAGAGGCCATGATTATTTTCATCATTGTGTCAAGAGATATAGTACTAAAACACTTGAGCGTCTCTCTTGATCCTAGGTCCTGGCAGAGTTGTGCAGACTCAGGACAACTGAGGCTACCCTGCCACCCCTGCATAGTTTTACGACATGTCTGATTTATAATGGGAATCATGGGTATGTATAGCATGCGGCAAGTTTATAAATCTCGCGCCTGATTTTTCAGAAATAGCGCACGCAGATATTTTGTGTGAAATTTACGCAAAGGTTATAAATGAGGCCCCTGGACCCTCAGCAAATAGCCTGCAATACAGAAATGGTCAATACTGTTTAAGCTTTTAAAACGGTAAAACAGTGAGATAAGAACAGATACATAAATAAACAAAAGTATGTGGACACCCCTTCAAAGGTTTCAGCCACACTCATTGCTGACAGGTGTATATCTCCATAGACAAACATTGGAAGTAGAATGGCCTCACTGAAGACCTCAGTGACATTCAACGTGCCACCTTTTCAACAAGTCAGTTCGTCAAATGTCTGCCCTGCTAGAGCTGCCCCTGGTCAACTGTAAGTGCTGTTATTGTGAAGTGGAAACATCTAGGAGCAAAAACGGCACAACCGCAAACCGTGGTAGGCAAACACGAGCACTAAGTGCTGAAGTGCGTACAGCGTCAAAATTGACTATCCTGGGTTGCAACACTCACTACAGAGTTCCAAACTCTAGCAACGTCATCACCAGAACTGTTCGCCGGGAGCTTCGTGAAATGGGTTTCCATGGCCTGACCCCAGCCTAAGGTCACCATACGCAATGCCAAGCGTTGGTTGGAGTGGTGCAAATCTCTCCGCCATTGGACTCTGGAGCAGTGGAAACTTCTCTGGAGTGATGAATCACGCTTCACCATCTGGCAGTCCGACGGACTAATTTGGGTTTGGCGAATGTCAGGAGAACACTACCTGTCCGAATGCATAGTGCCAACTCAAAAGTTTGGTGGAGGAGGAATAAGGGTCTGGGGCTGGTTTTCATGGTTCGGGCGAGGTCCCTTAGTTTCCTTGAAGGGAAATTAAAACTCTACAGCATACAATGACATTCTAGATGATCCTGTGCTTCCAACTTTGTGGCACCAGTTTGGGGAAGGCCCTTTCCTGTTTCAGCATGACAATTCCCCTGTGCACAAAGTGAGGTCCATACAGAAATGGTTTGTTGAGATCGGTGTGGAAGAACTTGACTGGCCTGCACAGAGCCCTGACCTCAACCCCATCGAACACCTTTGGGATGAATTGGAATGCCGACTGCGCTGCAGGCCTAATCTCCCAACAAACAGTGCCTGACCTCACTAACGCTCTTGTGGCTGAGAACCCGCAGCAATGTTCCAACATCTACTGGAAAGCCTTCCCAGAAGAGTGGAGGCTGTTATAGCAACAAAGGTGGGACCAACCCCATTTTAATATCCATGGTTTTGGAATGAGATGTTTGACTAGCCGGGGGTCCACATACTTTTAGTCATGTAGTGTACGTGCTAAACCCATATAGTGTAATGATCTGTCCTAATCTGTAGCATTGTCCTGATTTATACTGCACCAAGGCCAATTTAAGGAAACCTTTATCATTATGTTTCCAGCTTTCCCTCCTGTCTAAAACACAATACTGAGTAGCATTTTGTGCTCAGCTCCTCCCCATATCCTCCTCTCATGTCTGGTTTCCCTTGAACTCCTACAGAGGGTGAACTATTTCCTCGTGCTTGCAGAGACAGACATAATGCTAACAGCCACACAGCCTGCTGCATTAGTAGTTCCAGAATAGGTTTGTCTCATTTCCAGGCAGCATCACTGTCTAACTAGACTAGGACCTACAAAAGCACTCTGCAATCAAGGGAGTTTAATGTCCACTCTATTTTTGGAGCGTTTGTGCTCTTTTTGCAGCATTTAGAGCACGAAAACACTGTGCAGATAGATAGCTCGGCCGAGTGCCCTCTCCAGTATTGGAGTATGCTGCATTTCCATAGATTTTTTACTTCACCTGAAGTATACAGAGCCAGGGTGCTGTTCTTTTACTCTCCTCTCAGTGCAATGCTTCATTACCTCGTTATTTTCCCCTTAGCAGTTACGGGTGCTGTTCTACTTCACACAGATACTCTTATGACTCTGCCATATTGCTAATGCTGCTCTATTATAATGCAAGCTTACCAAATAAATGTATGTAGTGAACCGTACATTTGCATTCAAGTTAATGAACACCAAAGACCAATGTTTCGAACCTTGCTTGCGCTAATGAATTTCTTTACTGTATCTTGGTTCCTTGTAATATGATGTTGGGTTTCATGAAGTCACTTCTGCAATGGGAAGGGGAAAAGGATCACAGTGTCCTCTGACCCAACTCCTTGTGTGCTGATGATTTGGGTCATGACAGAGCCAGGCAGGCGGAGGGATTCCCTGGTGTGTTTACTCAGAAGACATGCTGCCCTCCCTAGCCCTGACGCTAAAGGTCAACAAAATGTCCGCAAAATGAGAAAGGAGTGAGACATAATATTGTCATGGCTTTATAATATTATGTACAGTACCAGTCAAAAGTTTGGACACAGCTACTCATTCAAGGGTTTTTCTTAGTTTTTATCAATTTCTACATTGTAGAATAATAGCAAATACATCAAAACTATGAAATAACACATATTGTATCATGTAGTAACCAAAAAATTGTATTTATATACGTATATATTTTGTATTTTAGATTCTTCAAAGTAGCCACCCTTTGCCTTGATGGCAGCTTTGTACACTCTTGGCATTCTCTCAACCAGCTTCACCTGGAATGCTTTTTCAACAGTCTTGAAGGAGTTCCCACATATGCTGAAGACTTGTTGGCTGCTTTTCCAGCACTCTGCGGTGCAACTCATCCCAAACCATCTCAATTGGGTTGAGGTCGGGTGATTGTGGAGGCCAGGTCATCTGATGCAGCACTCCATCACTCTCCTTCTTGGTCAAATAGCCCTTACACAGCCTGGAGGTGTGTTGGGTCATTTTCCTGTTGAAAAACAAATGATAGTCCCATTAAGCACAAACCAGATGGGATGGTGTGTTGCTGCAGAATACTGTGGTAGGCATGCTAGTTAAGTGTGTCTTCAATTCTAAATAAACCACTGACAATATCACCAGAAAAGCACCCTCACACCATCAAACCTCCTCCATGCTTCACGGTGGGAACCATACATTCAGAGATCATCTGTTCACCTAGTCTGTGTCACAAAGACACAACGGTTGGAACCAAAAATATAAAATGTGGACTCATCAGACCAAAGGACATATTTCCACTGGTCTAATGTCCATTGCTCATGTTTCTTGGCCCAAGAAAGTCTCGTCTTATTATTGGTATCCTTTTGTAGGGGTTTCTCTGTAGCAATTCTACCATGAAGGCCTGATTCACGCAGTCTCCTCTGAACCATTGATGTTGAGATGTGTCTGTTACTTGAACTCTGTGAAGCATTTATTTGGGCTGCAATTTCTGAGGCTGGTAACTCTAATGAACTTATTCTAGGCAGCAGAGGTAACTCTGGGTCTTCCTTTCCTGTGGCGGTCCTCATAAGAGCCAGTTTTATCATTGCGCTTGATGGTTTTTGCGACTGCATTTGAAGAAACTTTCAAAGTTCTTGACATTTTCCATATTGACTGACTTTCATGTCTTAAAGTAATGATGGACTGTCTTTATCCTTGCTTATTTGAGCTGTTCTTGCCATAATATGGACTTGGTCTTTTACCAAATAGGGCTATCTTCTGTATACCACCCTACCTTGTCACAACACAACTGATTGGCTCAAATGCATTAAGAAGAAAATAAATTCCACAAATTAACAAGGCACACCTGTTAATTGAATTGCATTCCAGGTGACTACCTCATGAAGCTGGTTGAGAGAATGCCAAGAGTGTGAAAAGCTGTCATCAATGCAAAAGGTGACTACTTTGAAGAATCTCAAATATAAAATATATTTGGATTTGTTTAACACTTTTTTGGTTACTACATGATTCCATATGTGTTATTTCATAGTTTTGATATCTTCACGATTATTCTACAATGTAGAAAATAGTAAAAATAAAGAAAAACCCTTGAATAGGTAGGCATGTCCAGAGTTTTCACACGGTATTGTATATATATACTGTATATAGTTTCTGATCAAAAATAAATACGCAACATGTAAAGTGTTTTATGAGCTGAAATAAAAGATCCCAGAAATTTTCCAGATGCACAAAAAGCTTATTTCTTGCAAATGATGTGCACAAATTTGTTTACATATCAAGAAGCTGATTAAACAGCATGATCATTACACAAGTGTACCTTGTGCTGGGGACAATAAAAGGCCACTCTAAAAGGTGCAGTTTTGTCACACAACACAATGCAACAGATGTGCATTTGGCATGCTGACTCCAGGAATGTCCACCAGAGTTGTTGCCAGAGAATTGAATGTTAATTTCTCTACCATAAGCCACCTCCAATGTCTCTTTAGAGAATTTTGCAGAATGTGCAACCGGCCTCACAACCCCAGACCACGTGTTATCACAGCAGCCCAGGACCTCCACATCCGGCTTCATCACCTGTGTGATCGTCTGAGACCAGCCACCCGGACAGCTGATGAAACTGTGGGTTTGCACAACTGAAGAATTTCTGCACAAACTGTCAGAAACCTTCTCAGGGAAGCTAGTCTGTGTGCTCATTGTTCTCACCAGGGTCTTGAACTGACTACAGTTCAGCGTCGTAAACGACTTCAGTGGGCAAAGGCTCACCTTCGATGGTCACTGGCACGCTGGAGAAGTGTGCTCTTCACAGATTAATCCCGGTTTCAACTGTACCGGGTAGATGGCAGACACCGTGTATGACGTTGTGTGGGCGAGCGGTTTGCTAATGTCAACATTGTGAACAAAGTGCCCCATGGTGGTTATTGTATGGGCAGGCATAAGCTACGTACCACGAACACAATTGCATTTTATCAATGGCAATTTGAATGCACAGAAATACCGTGACATGATCCTGAGGCCCATTGTTGTGCCATTCATCCACCCTCATCACCTCATGTTTCAGCATGATAATGCACAGCCCCATGTCGCAAGATCTGTACACATTTCTGTACACATTTCCTGGAAGCTGAAAATGTCCCAGTTTTTCCATGGCCTGCATACTGACCAGACATGTCACCCATTGAGCATGTTTGAAATGCTCTGGATCGACGTGTACGACAGCTTGTTTGAAGAGGAAGTGGGACAACATTCCACAGGCCACAATCTACAGCCTGATCAGCCCTATGCGAAGGACATGTGTCGCGCTGCATACTATAAGATTGGAATATTTCTAAACATGAACTTATTCACTATGAATCTTCCCTTGTACACAAGCATTAGGTCGATCATAATGGTCACACGGTTTGGAAGAAGCAAGAAATCTCATCTAGCGTTATCAACTCATACTTCCTTTCAGTTCACTCGCTTTTGTGGTATCTTTAGAGTCCAATTGATCATCCGATAGTGGGCCCTCTGACAGGTTGGAAGACTGCTTGGCAAATTGCCTGAGCCTCCCATCCCTCTGGGGGACCTGATACAAGAAAACCAATTTGAAAGAAATTCAGTAAACAGTGAATACCACAGGGGGCAGATACATTCCTTCACGATCCTCCCTTAGCCTCTCCTTTGTCTTATGTTTATTTTCCCGTCTGCTCTCAGGACAAATCATGTATCGATCTGTTTTTAAGTTTATAGTCCTTAAAACACCATGTGAAACCTTCTAGTCATAACGGACTGACTGGCAGAATGGGTGCCAGCCTGCTAGGGAAATTACCTTTACAAAAAGGGTTGTGGCCACACCTAAACAGTGCTATAGAACGAGAGAGAGAGAACACCTAAGTGTGTTTTCACTTCAGTGATGTGGTTACAATAATAGCCTTGGTCTCAAGGAAATACTTCACTCAGGAGCCTTTGAGAAATATGACCTTGAGGTGTGATGGAGAATGACATCCAGTCTCCGTTAATCTCTGTTAACCCAGAAGTAAAATCTTGGGTAATCTGGTCAGCTGAGTGATTAACTTCTGTATTCATACATGTTAGAAATTGAGAGTTCTGGCAAAAACAGTATCCACCATCGCAAAAGGAATTCCCCCCCCCCCCCCCCAAAAAAAGTTGGAAGCACAGGATCGTCTAGAATGTCATTGCATGTTGTAAGTTTAAGATTTCTCTTCACTGGAACTAAGGGGCCTAGCCCAAACCATAAAAAACTGCCCAAGACCGTTATTCCTCCTCTACCAAACATTACAGTCGGCACTATGCATTCCGGCAGGTAGCATTCTCCTGGCGTCTGCCAAACCCAGACTTGTCCATCGGACTGCCAGATGGTGAAGCGTGAATCATCACTCCAGAGAACACATTTCCACTGCTCCAGAGTCCAATGGCGGCGAGCTTTACACCACTCCAGCCGACACTTGGCATTGTGCATGGTGATCTTAGGCTTCTGTGTGTTTTCCCGGCCATGGAAAGCCATTTCATGAAGCTACAAACGAACAGTTCTTGTGATGACGTTGCTTCAGGAGCCAATTTGGAACTTGATAGTGACTGTTGCAACCGAGGACAGACAATTTTTACACGCTTCAGCATTCGGCTGTCCCGTTCTGTGAGCTTGTATGGCCTACTTTGCGGCTGAGCCGTTGCTACTAGACGTTTCCACTTCACAATAACAGCACTTACAGTTGACCGGTGCAGCTCTAGCAGGGCAGAATTTTGACAAAGTGACTTGCCGGGAAGGTGGCATCCTATGACGGTGCCACGTCTTCAGTAGGTCTTCAGTAAGGCCATTCTACTGCCAATGTTTGTCTATGGAGATTGCTTTGCTGTGTGCTCGATTTTATACACCTGTCAGCAACGGGTGTGGCTGAAATAGCCGAATCCACTCATTTGAAGGGGTGTCCACATACTTTTATTATTGTGTTTGAGGTAAAATTACATTTTGTTGGTATGCAGTGGGAAAGATTTTTGGGCAGCATATTGAGCAGATGTGTTTTTTATTATAATTGTGTCGTGCTCAGCTTGCTGTTATGACCCACTTTGAAGTCTACTACAGTGTGAAGACTGGCTGTGATGCCCCTGTTCTCCTACACATCCCAAATGTCATCGTTTTCTATATAGTGCACTTCTTTTGACCAGGGCCCATAGGGCTCTGGCCAAAAGTAGTGCACTATGTAGGGAATCGGGTGCTATTTGGGACGTACCCCTAGCCTGTCGAGGAGCTATCATAAGGAATCGTTCTCCTCTCCCAGTGACGAGGCGTGACAAACACGCTGGCACAGAACATGAAACTGCGGCTAGGCAACGGTAATTTAACAAACCGCAATTAAGAGCACTTGCATTAAATATGTCCAGGGCTTTTAATTCAGTTTGGCAATTTAATTAATTTCAGGAAATGACGCACCGCTCGTTTGAAACTTATCGACAGAGACCCTTGAGAGAGAGCTGCTCTGGTAGTTAGGGCTGGTATGTTTTGGTAAAGCATGTTTCCCTTTGGACTGTTCCTATTCTTCCATCGCACGGCGACTAGGCCATGATTGACATTCAGTTGTCTTTTGTACGGCTTGTCACTCAGGCTATATACCTCACTGTGACAAAGACATAACCACAGTGTTGATTTGGATAGGCGTTTTCCACGCACCATCAATAAATAAAAGTAGCCCATTCAATATATGACAAAAAAACACACACAGCAAGGACAGGCATGCTTACCTATGCGACTCTCTCTTTGATGTTATGCAATGATAAATAAGTATTAAATCGCCCCTAGAAGCCTAAGAAGATATCTCACTGTACTACTGTCACCATCAAAGTGCATTTTCTCACAGATCTTGGCTGCGAAATAGATAAACTTAAAGATAATGAAATCGTTTTTTTAATACAGTCTCATCAGTTGAAGGCCTGAAATACACTATATATCCAAAAGTTTATGGACACCCCATTAAATTAGTGGTTTCGGCTATTTCAGCCACACCCATTGCTGATAGGTGAAATCGAGCACACCACCATGCAATCTCCACAGGAAAACATTGGCAGTAGAATGGCCTTACTGAAATGCTCAATGACTTTCAATGTGGCACCATCATATGATGCCACCTTTCCAACAAGTCAGTTTGTCAAATGCCAGGAGAATGTTTGACGAGCCGGTGTCCACATACTTTTGGTCATTGTAGTGTATGTTTTCCATGCATGCACATTTAATCAAATCAAATCAAATTTATTTGTCACATACACATGGTTAGCAGATGTTAATGCGAGTGTAGCGAAATGCTTGTGCTTCTAGTTCCGACAATGCAGTAATAACGAACAAGTAATCTAACTAACAATTCCCAAAAAAACTACTGTCTTATACACAATGTAAGGGGATAAAGAATATGTACATAATGATATATGAATGATTGATGGTACAGAGCAGCATAGGCAAGATACAGTAGATGATATCGAGTACAGTATATACATATGAGATGAGTATGTAAACCAAGTGGCATAGTTAAAGTGGCTAGTGATACATGTATTACATAAGGATGTAGTCGATGATATAGAGTACAGTATCTACGTATGCATATGAGATGAATAATGTAGGGTAAGTAACATTATATAAGGTAGCATTGTTTAAAGTGGCTAGTGATATATTTACATCATTTCCCATCAATTCCCATGATTAAAGTGGCTGGAGTAGAGTCAGTGGCATTGACAGTGTGTTGGCAGTAGCCACTCAATGTTAGTGGTGGCTGTTTAACAGTCTGATGGCCTTGAGATAGAAGCTGTTTTTCAGTCTCTCGGTCCCAGCTTTGATGCACCTGTACTGACCTCGCCTTCTGGATGACAGCGGGGTGAACAGGCAGTGGCTCGGGTGGTTGATGTCCTTGATGATCTTTATGGCCTTCCTGTAGCATCGGGTGGTGTAGGTGTCCTGGAGGGCAGGTAGTTTGCCCCCGGTGATGCGTTGTGCAGACCTCACTACCCTCTGGAGAGCCTTACGGTTGAGGGCGGTGCAGTTGCCATACCAGGCGGTGATACAGCCCGCCAGGATGCTCTCGATTGTGCATCTGTAGAAGTTTGTGAGTGCTTTTGGTGACAAGCCGAATTTCTTCGGCTTGTCACCAAAACAAGTTTTAGCAAGTTAATTCATCAAGTTTCTGTAAAATGAAAACAGAAAGCCACATTTTCCTATAGACAGAACAAATATTATTATCGTGAAATGTATAATTGCTTAAAAAACTTTTCAATCGAGACAATAGTGTAATCTTAGTGGAAGCAATTTTCCACTCAGACAGTATAAATGAATTAGAAACCTGTAAACATGAAAAAAGAAAAAAAGAACCATTTCCATCTTTCTTCTAAGAAAAATGTCACTGAGTACCCTTGAGGTTTGCTGCGTCTTTTGTGCCACACAGAATATGAGTCTCTATTATTCCTCCAAAGTTTCCATTAACATCCATTCTACAAATGGGAGGTACAATAACTGTCATGATTAACGTTGGTTGAATATAATCATGTGTGTTTATTCCCTTAAAAATGGTTATGGGCATTTCCATGTAGAAAGCCCCATGACCACGAACATGTGAAGTTCAGAGGAGCACATCACATTTGGTGTCAAATGAAAGCTAAGAGTCTATATCTTTTTTTTAAATTAAGGTGTATGTACATCTTTCAACCATTTTCATCCTAAAAATTAGGAATAAGCAAAAAGGCTTTGATTTCTGGACAAACAGATGGAAAAGGGGTCTTAGAAAGCATAGAGCATAAAAAGTCTTAAAAGGTATTAGAAATACATCAAAACACAAGAACATTGAAGTAAAGACCTCTAACAACGAATATCAACGTTTATATTTAGTTTTGCAGAAATGATTTTCCTTCTTTTAGTTTAAGAAATATTGTCGGAAGAAACAGACCTAGACCTACTGGTTGACCTACCAATTAGTGATTAGAAAGTGTAATTCTGCAACCAAATTGGTAACAGAATGACCAGAAAATTGGTAACAGAATGACTGCAACTGAATTGACTACAATGGAAATTCATAATAGTCACAAACCACAGTTGGGTCACTTTCTACTGTCCTCCCCTCCACTGGCATACTGTTATGTTCAGCTCATAACTGTTTTCATCCTCTTTCTGTCATGTGGTGGTCAAAGCAAGAGTGTAAAAACAGTCTGGACATCCTCTCTCTCTCTCTCTCTCTTTCTCTCCCCAGTTAATGTCACCTCTCTCTGCTCTTACTGACACCTACCCATGAGCCCCCTTTCCATTTACTGTAACCAGCCCTCTCACCCGCTGAGCACAGACCCTGTACTGCAGTGCAGTACAGTAGTACACACTAGACTAGAGTACAGTGTCATTTACTGTATTGTACTGTACTGAACTATACGCTACAGTACTGTACTGAACTATACCCTATGGTACTATACTGTACTGAACTCTACTCTACTCTGGTTTGCTGTACTGTGATGTCCAAACTTGTCAGACTTGGTCCAGTCCGGACCAACCAAATTTGATCTTGTTTGGGGGGCGGAGCTCATTTGAATAATACTCTGTGTGTAGAATAATACGGTAAAATGCATATGTTGTGGCCTTTTGAAGTGCCTTTGTGGCCTCTTCCCAGTGCTAATCTAGCATACTATTTCTGTAATGCTAATATGTTAGAATACAGTAAGCTCTAGACTTGTGGAGATATCTGTCATTAGTGCAATGAAGATTTGTATTAGCATTCTGTTCGAAAACGTATCTGCTTACTGTTCTCTTTTATGCAAGTGTACATTGGAAGACAAATGTTTGCAAGATCATAGTCTTGGCTAATGAGCACACAATTCCCTCCACTGCATGAGAATGCCTGAGTCAACAATCGCCTGGACTCAACAACGCTCCTAACAATGAGCAGTGGTGTAGTAGCCTGGCTGATGTGACCCACCTGGTACACAGCCAGGAAGAGCTGTGACTCACTGGTCTGGGCAGGAGGCTGTTTTAAATGCAATATTTGCTCAGAAATTGAGAGGACACATTGATTGGTTCTCTTAAATGTATTTTTCTCTGGGCGGTTTAAACCTCTTGTTGTTTGGATTTGAAAATCTAACAGTTGTATTGGAAAGGAGTGGTGCTCAGGGGCTGTGTGTGGCTGTACCTGTGGGTGTTTGAGTGAGAAAGACATGGAGAGGAACCAACCAGTAAAAGCACCTCCCCCCTTCATTATCAACGATGCGTGGAGACAACATCAAAACAGCCTTTCCAGACATTATTATTGAATGTTAGTCAGGAGGACTTTGAGTTTGTTATCAGCCAGATTAGTGGAATAGTGCTTGCTAAGGACAATTATACACTCTCTGTCTCACTGAGTGCCATCCGTTTTGTTACTAAAGCACCTTATACTACCCACCACTGCGACCTGTATGCTCTAGTCGGCTGGCCCTCGCTACATATTCGTCGCCAGACCCACTGGCTCCAGGTCATCTACAAGTCATCTACAAGTCCATGCTAGGTAAAGCTCCGCCTTATCTCAGTTCACTGGTCACGATGGCAACACCCATCCGTAGCACGTGCTCCAGGAGGTGTATCTCACTGATCATCCCTAAAGCCAACACCTCATTTGGCTGCCTTTCGTTCCAGTTCTCTGCTGCCTGTGACTGGAACGAATTGCAAAAATCGCTGAAGTTGGAGACTTTTATCTCCCTCACCAACTTCAAACATCTGCTATCTGAGCAGCTAACCGATCGCTGCAGCTGTACATAGTCTATCGGTAAATAGCCCACCCAATTTTACCTACCTCTTCCCCATACTGTTTATATTTATTTACTTTTCTGCTCTTTTGCACACCAATATCTCTACCTGTACATGACCATCTGATCATTTATCACTCCAGTGTTAATCTGCAAAATTGTAATTATTCGCCTACCTCCTCATGCCTTTTGCACACAATGTATATAGACTCTCTTTTTTTCTACTGTGTTATTGACTTGTTAATTGTTTACTCCATGTGTAACTCTGTGTTGTCTGTGCACACTGCTATGCTTTATCTTGGCCAGGTCGCAGTTGCAAATGAGAACTTGTTCTCAACTAGCCTACCTGGTTAAATAAAGGTGAAAAAAAAAACGGAGAATCTAAGCTGTTGTGCTGGGCTGTGATGAAAATGTGTACAAGTGGACACGTGAAGAAGGCTGATCTGGGAATGTGGCCTATGGCCTTTATAGGCCTGGGTGGGATTGAAAATCAGTATCTACTGAATGAAGATGTCCGATCCAATGCTTCTAGTGTAAACAGTTCTAGAAGAGCTGGTAGGCCCCGAGGACTAGGTTTGAGTGGCAGGGATGTCAATTGTAAAGACCATTCCTCTATGATCTCTGCCTTCCTTACACAAGGAGCTGGAGCTAAGGAGGGAGGGGGCAGGAGCACTCATTTGAGGGAAAGATACAGCGGCTTCATTGGTTCACTGTACAAGCTGTATGAAGTCAATTACAATAAGAAGTCAATTGGGTACTTTTGGAATCACAGTTTGGAATCACAGTTTTAGGGTTAACAACCATTGATATTGAACAGCCAGAACATCGAGATCTGAATGCTTTTATTAGGCAACTCGTGAGATCATTTCAGTATCTCTTCCTTTCCTCCACCCACACACACACCATTAGGGAAGTTTGCATTCACTCTTCAAACGGATTCCAGCATGTCTTCCAGACATCAAAGCCCACTCAGGTTTCAGAGAGAGAGATAGAGACAGAGAAAGAGAGAGAGAGAGAGATAGAGAAAGAGAGAGAGAGAGAGATAGAGACAGAGAGAGATAGAGACAGAGACAGAGAGAGAGCGATAGAGACAGAGAGAGAGAGAATTAAAAACACATCAGCAGGACCTTATTCTGTGTTCACATGCACTCAGGCATGGACAGAGGAAATGCACTGCCCCTGTGCACCCTTCATAATGCAGCACTCACACATGGTAACTGAATTAGCTCTGCAGCAAATCTCCCACATCAGCAGCAGCAGTGGAGGGAGAAAGATGATCTCTCCGGTTCTTTGACTGCGTGCGCTTTGAGGAATGGTGGCTCTGAGAGCAAACGGCGCAAGTCGCCACCAATGACTCAAGGCCAACACAAGTTAATCCTCTCTGAGAAAAATAACCTTTTGTAGTCTGATGTGTCGTTCTTTTGCTTTATTTTTCTCTCTGTCAGACTCTCTCTTTATCTCTCAGTCCCTCATGATGCTCAAGTTCGCCTCATTGCAGCAATTACTGACATCAAATAACTTTGACTGCACCACAGCCAGTATAATACTGGAACTACTGGAAGACAGATAGGATATGATTGCATGTGTTAGTGTTAAAGGGAAAATTCACAGCTAGAAATGATTTGGGATGTTTTTCAGTCTCCATACATAATTATGATTGATGAGAGATGTTTCAGACATAGCAGTATAGCGGTATTTAAACATGTTTGTTCCGGGAGAGTTCCAATGACATCATTGGTTGATTGAGCCTGCTGTCTGATCTTAAAATTAATGGAGTCATGTTTTGTAGCAATTATTGTAGTCATGCTAGCAGTGAGTAGATACAGTATGGCTGTCCTTGTCCAATAGAGCCATACCAGCTAGCTATCACATTTGGTTCCTTGGAAATTGTGCGAACGTATGTTTTAGTTTTTTTGCAACCTAAAACTTTATGTTCCCAAAACGCGCAACTTCTTCACTTCCGTTCTCAGAAATTTTTTTTTAAAGTTCTGTTTTACCGGTTTTGGTTTGACAATAAGGCTTTGTTCCCCGAACCAATGAGCTAGCACATAACATTCTGAAAACCATTTTTCTTAAAGCTTGGTGAGAGCATGGATGTCCTATGGTTATTTTGCATACAACATTTCCAAAACTTTCTGGGGATGGTCGGCTTCAGAACATTCTCAGCACATTTAAAGAGCTAAACAAAAAAAACATTATTTCCTTGGTCATTCATTACTTTAACGCAGGTGTTTCAAACTCATTCCATGGAGGGCCTAGTCTCTGCTGGGTTTTGTTTTTCAATTAAGACCTAGACAACAAGGTGAGGGGAGATCCTTACTAATTAATTACTTTAATTCATCAATCAAGTGGGAGGAGCGAAAAACCTGAAGACACTCGGCCCTCTGTGGAATGAGTTTGAAACCGCTGCATGATTTAACAGAGAGTTTCCTAAAAGTTAAAATATGGATACTTTTAATTTTGGTAATGTCCTAGGAATGTTCTCCAACTATGTTCTCAAATAGTTCCGAGAATTTCAGTACTTCAGTCTAACATTTCCTGCAGGTTTCCTCGTGGTTAAAGTCATACTCTCCAATTTTTTCAGAGAAAGAAACAATGTTTTTCTGTGGGAATTTCAGTACTTCAGCATCATGTTTTCTGCAGGTTTCCTCGTGGTTCTATTTAAAGTAATGTTCTCAAATTGTTCGGAGAATGTTAAGAAAACTTTCCTTTAAACACCACAAGAAAACTTTAGTAATGTTCAAAGAACGTTCTAAGAATGTTATTTAAAAACATAGTACATTCCGTTCTCAAAACGTTAAAAAAACTATTCATAAAAAAACACAAGAAAACTTGTTTAATGTTCAGAGAACATGCTAAGAACATTATTCAAAAAGATATACATTCCATTTTCAACATCAACAAAACTCTCTCTATCCTCTATCTTGCTAAGCGTGATCAGATCTGTCGGCCGCACCACTAATTGGCCACACCTGATCTTAATGAGTGCCTGTTTCCTTTGAAATGGTGTATGTTTGAATAGACTAAAATGAACAGCTTTGTATGAGTTAGAAAACACGGTATGCTAGCTCCCTCCTTGAGGTGCAGTAGACTAATTCCATGTATAGAAAACAGAAGATCATAGGTTTGAATGTCATTGACGCCGTGCCACAATAAAAAATACATGTTTCCATGCTTAGTGACTAAGCACATGAATGTCCATGTGTCTTATCTGCACTTGCAGTTCAAACAGTTAAGCTAGCTAGCAGTGTTAATAAAAGTCTTATTGAATGTTATGTTCTCAGAACGTTATTTCATTACCTTCAAATAACCTATAATTCCCATTCTCAGAACGTTAATAAAACCTCCCAGGAAAACATTCAGGGACAGGGAACAAAAGTTAAATGTTCTCAGAACCTCCCTGCAACCTAAAAATGAAAGTTTCCAGATCAGACAAAATTTTCACATACGTTCTCAGAACATTTAAAACATTTTCTGTTTACCTGGGTAGCTAATGTGTCTCTGTGAGATCAGTGGCGGACAGTGTCATTTAAGATGAGGGAGGATGATACTTTTTTTACGAGCATGGCCTTATTTCTATTTCAGCATATCCATTCACCCAGCTCAATGTAACATTGATAGGTTTAGGTTACTACATGACACTCAAATGTTCCCTATACCCAATATGAGGTTGCTACAGCCTAGCCTATAAATGAAAGTTTACAACGTAGGTGTACAGGTTGAGAGGAACAAATTTGTAATCAAGGTGACAGACACATTCAATACCGCCTTACACACTCTTGCCTGCTTCTAGCTGATCTAGGGTGTAATCATTATTCCAACAGTTGCAAACAACAGTTTCAATTGTACAAATTCAGGTATGTTTATACCCGTTTCGTTTAAGAAACGTTTTCAACAGAATCTGCGGAATGAATACACTTTTGATCACACGCAAACACAGGTCACTTTCATAGCAGCCACATACAAACAGCATGATCACTTTTCTCACTGTATTTTCCTTCACGCACCTAAGCACTCTACTCCTCTCACCTTTTCCCTTCGCTTGTGGACTTCCCTTTGCTTGTAGACTAGCGTGCTAGACAACTACACTCTTAGAAAAAAATGTGCTATCTAGAACCTAAAAGGGTTATTCAGCTGTCCCCATAGGATAACCTTTTGAAGAACCCTTTTTGGATTCTATGCAGAACCCTTTCCACAGAGGGTTCTACATGGAACCCAAAATTGTTCTACCTGGAACCAAAAAGGGTTCTAATATGGGGACAGCTGAAGAAAACTTTTGGAACCATTTTTCTAAGAGTGTAGGCTACTAGCTGCTAAAGCCATCCATAGCTAAATGTTGATCATTCATATCTAGTGTCATCGGTAATCAGGGAATAGGTAGTGTATTTGGCACTATACAGAGAGTGTAGTACTTTATTAATCCCAAATTGGGAAATTGTTTCATCACTTAGCATCACCATAGAAATTACAAAAAGACAAGACCCGTGAAAACGCATGACATAAACCCCATACTAACACAAATCAGATCATTAAATAGCAATAAAAAGATAAGAGACCTGTAGCCCGGACTGTTACTGTGTGCATCCCCAGAAAGCTGTGCCCCAACACCATTTCCCTCCTGATCCAGGAACAATCTTGCCAAAATAGCGATCCTTCATTCCCCATTCTCTGCATTTATGACTGGAAACAGGTAGGTATTCTGAATGTCATAGAAGTTGATCCTGCCAAACATATTCAGGTTCATTGTCTGAGCCTAGTCCTGCAGCTCTGTGTAAGTGCCTCCAGAAAACTGCACAGACGCAGACGTGCCATTTCCCGAATGTCAGGACTAGAGGCCCATGTCCCTGGAGGCCCATTCCCACTTCACTTTCATCATGGCCCAACATACAGATCCCTTGAGTTTTTCCACATTTTGTTATGTCAGTCTTATTCTAAAATAGATTTTTTGTTTAACCCCTCAATCTACACACAATAACCCATAATGACAAACAAAAACAGGTTTTTATACATTTTTTTAAAGAAATAAAAATAGTGACATTTAATATTTACATAAGTATACAGACCCTTTACTCAGTACTTTGTTGAAACACCTTTGGCAGCTATTACAACATTGATTCTTCTTGGGTATGACTACAAGCTTGGCACACCTGTATTTGGGGAGTTTTTCTTCTCGGCATATCCTCTCAAGCGCTGTCAGGTTGGATGGGGAGCGTTGCTGCACAGCTATTTTCAGGTATCTCCAGAGATGTTCGATCATTTATCATTCGATAAACTGGAAAATGCTTAAACTACCTGACCAAGTCCTAAAGCAATGGGTCTCCCTAAATATTTATCAGATTAAATATTTATCAGATTATTACCAATTCCAAAATGTATGACTCCAAACACGCAGAAAAGGCTACCTCTCCTTGATGTTATAATAATCCTGATAGGTATCAGTCTGGTATTTTCTGTAATGACCTTAGTGATCACTGTTTTACAGCCTGTGTTTGTAATTGCTGCTCAGTTAAATTAACTGTCCTGATTTGTCATAGACGCTTGCTCAAATGTTTTTAATGAGCAAGCCTTCCTTCATGACCTGGCCTCAGTAAATTGATATAGAATCAGCTTGATCCCCTCTGTTGAAGACGCATGGACCTTCTTTTTTATATTTTCAGTGGTATGTTAACAAAACACACCCTATAAACAAAATGAGAATTAAAAACAGGTTCAGCCCCTGGTGTGTCCATGATATGATAGTCAACAGACTGGCTTTCTTGATATCTATAATATTCTCCCAGGTATCCAATCTGGTTTCCGCTAGGGTAATGGATGTGTCACTGCAACCTTGAGGGTCCTGTATAAAATCCGAACAACTGCTGTGGATTACAGGAAAAGGAGGGCCGAATAGGCCCCCATTTATATCGAATGGGCTGAAGTAGAGCTGGTCGAGAGTTTCAAGTTCCTTGGTGTCCACATTACTAACAAACAATCATGGTCCAAACACACCAAGACAGCCGTGAAGAGGGCGCGACAACACCTTTCCCCCCTCAGGAGACGGAAACAATTCTGCATGGGTTCCCAGATCCTCAAAAAGTTCTACAGCTGCACCATCGAGGGCATCCTGGTTGCAACACTGTCTGGTATGGCAACTGCTTGGTATCTGACCGTAAGGTGCTACAGAGGGTAGTGTGTATGGCCCAATACATCACTGGGGCCAAGAAAAAAGTGTGCATTTTGTTTTGTTTGCATTTAGCATTAACCTTAGATCCAATAGTGATCTCTGCATTGCTTGAAAATCAGACTTCAAATGTGAAAAGGCTTGACAAACCGATGGAGCAATGGAATACAACACTGTATCATCTGCATACAATTTAATATCTTTTTTTTTACAGCATTACCAATGTTATTTATATAGATTGTAAACAGTAGTGGGCTGAGTATCAAACCTCAGGGCACCGCTTTTATGTAACTCAAGGAACTCAGATTTGACCCTGTCTACCTTGATGGCATGCGTTCTGTAATCAAGATAATTATGAAACCATCGGCAAGCATCAGTACCCATCTCTATCGAGGACAGCTTATTCAACAAGATGACATGGTCTACAGTATCAAAAGCTTTCGACAAGTCTACAAACATGACAGCACAGTTCTATCTATCATCTAAGGCATTTGCAATATAATTTACAACAGGCATGTAGTGGTGCTATATTTAGGTCTGAACCGATATTGATTAACATTAACAATACCATTTACAGATAGAAAATAACATAAATGTTTGTCTCAAGTATTTTTTATTTACCTTTATTTAACTAGGCAAGTCAGTTAAGAACAAACTCTAATTTTCAATGATGGCCTAGGAACAGTTGGTTAACTGCCTGTTCAGAGGCAGAACAACAGATTTGTACCTGGTCAGGATTTGAACTTGTAACCTTTCGGTTGCTAGTCCAACGCTCTAACCACTAGGCTACCCTGCCGCCCCTATAAGGGAGCCTTATAATGGGTCGATAATGATCAAGATCAATTCTATCCCTGCCCTTATGGAGTGGTAGCACAAAAACTACTTTCCACATTTGTTGGAGTATTTCTTGATATGAAAGTTGAATAAAAAATGTATTTTACTGAGCCAGTAATGAGGGGGCTGCATACTTAAGCAAAGACGGGTTCAAATTGTCAGCCTCTTAATGACTTCTTGGGTGTCAATAGCTAATAAGGCAACATGAACTTCTGTTTCTGTGAGTTGCCAAAAAGAAAGCCACTGACTACCGTTTCCCACGTCACATGAGCTTGACTGATCATCCATTAAGGCAACTGGAGGCTGTATGTGGGAAGAATAGTCAACTGACTGGACAAGACCAGTATGACCACCATTTCTTTCAAATAGGAAACCAGCTGATATACTGTAAAATGCTGATTAAAAGCATCACAAATCTGAACTTTTTCAGTAATGATGCAGGAGTCTAAAACTACTTGCTTAGGCAGGGAAGTTGAGGAATTACCCTGCTTCAGTGAATTAACGTTTTTCCAGAATTTAGAGGGATCACTAACAGAGTCTGTCATAGAGCTAAGGAAGTAGTTTGCTTTGGCCTGTTTAACCGAGGCAGTGCACCTACTGTATTTCTCTATTGCCTAAATAGCTGCCAATCAGATAATGAGACAGTTTGTCTAGCCTTGGCCTTGGCTTGATTTCTTATCAAGAAGAGGTCTGAAAGTATAGGAGAGGACCATGGGTTAGTTTGGGTTTTGACTCTCAGTCACTTGAAAGGAGCTTGTAAAGAGGTAAAAATGGATGCCAAAAATTCAAATCCCAATACAGGGTATGGTATGCAGGTAGTAGAAAAATATGTCTCTTCACAATTATACGAGGGTCAGCGTTTTTCAAATAGTATCTCTCATGCAAGCAATTAGGGCAGTGGTTGCTGATATCTTTAGCAAAAACACCACGAGCTAAATAATAATGGGGACAGTTAGACAGGATAATGTCAATCAATGAGGAGCTTGCTAGGTTTTTTACATTAACCCGAGTGGGTTTCATTTTCAGCTGAGCCAATTTGAACTCAATACGGACATTCTTAAACTGATCTGAGGCATGTGTAAGCCAATTAAGATTTAGATCTCCTAACACAACCTGTTCAGATACCAGAAAGAGTTTTAAATAATCAGAAATAATACCAACAGCCCCAGCAATACATATATGCACATTTTGGCTTATGGACACTTTTATAACTAACATCTCATCTATTTTGGGAACAAATCAAATCCAAATTTTATTTGTCACATTCGCCGAATACAACAAGTGTAGACCTTACCGTGAAATGCTTACTTACAAGCCCTTAACCAACAATGCAGTTCTAAGAAAATAAGAGTTAAAAAAAAAGGTATTAGGTGAACAATAGGTAGGTAAAGAAATAAAACACCAGTAAAAAAAAAGACAGGCTATATACGATAGCGAGGCTATAAAAGTAGCGAGACTACATACAGACACCGGTTAGTCAGGCTGATTGGGGTAGTATGTACATGTAGATATGGTTAACGTGACTATGCATATATGATGAACAGAGAGTAGCGGTAGTGTAAAAGAGGGGTTGGCAGGTGGTGGGTGGGACACAATGCAGATAGCCCGGTTAGCCAATGTGCGGGAGCACTGGTTGGTCGGCCCAATTGAGGTAGTATGTAGATGAATGTATAGTTAAAGTGACTATGCATATATGATAAACAAAGAGTAGCAGCAGCGTAAAAAGAGGGGTTGGGGGGTGGTGCAAATAGTCCAGATAGCCAATGTAAATAGTCCGCGTAGCCATTTGATTACCTGTTCAGGAGTCTTATGGCTTGGGGGTAAAAACTGTTGAGAAGCCTTTTTGTCCTAGACTTGGCACTCCGGTACCGCTTGCCATGCGGTAGTAGAGAGAACAGTCTATGAACTGCGGTGGCTGGGGTCTTTGACAATTTTAAGGGCCTTCGTCTGACACTGCCTGGTGTAGATGTCCTGGATGGACCACTATTGTGTTGTCTGCAAACTTAATGTGACAAGGTGATGAGCTTGATGCTCCTTTCCAATAAATATTGAGGGTCTAATTCTGGTGACATGATGATTGATCCTTGGCTGCCATTTGACAAATACAAATATTACTCATCCACAATAATCTCATAATGTAGATAACCTACCCCCACTGACGTATTTGGCAATTTATCAATTCATTGGGACGATATTGTCCACTTTCTTTTATAAGAGACGTATGGGACTAGAAATGTTGATATGTGACAAAACAGATAATTCATCTGAAGGCTACGTGCATAGCACTTTTTTATAACAAGCACTTTTTTTTAACAAATCCTTAATTGTTCTTACCCAAACTAGGTTCAGCACCTGTTAAACTGTGTAATATCCCTCAAAAAAACTGAATGACGATTCATACAAGGGATAATTATTATCACCTGGGAGTTTGCCGAAAAACTGTAGGTTTTTAGGGCTAGGATAATAAACTTCCTGCCAAGTAAAAATTACTGATGGCAAATTCGGGCGGGACTAAAGTTATGCATGTGGTGATTTGCACTTGTGTTCATTACCTGAGCTCCCCCATTAAAACTTATCCTGTCCGAATAGGGCTTAAGCCTCTATAATACAGAGAGAACTACAGTACAACATTAACAATGTCTACGCTATATTTCTGATCAATTTTATGTTATTGTAATGGACAAATTTGCTTTTTCAAAAACAAAACTTTTGAACGGTAGTGTATATAAAAAAAAACGCTGAAATTATTAACATAAGTTAATTAACATAAGCCTTGAGTCTTCTTGGGGATGATGCTACAAGTTTGGCACCTGTATTTGGGGAGTTTCTCCCATTCTTCTCTGCTGATCCTCTCAAGCTCTGTCAGGTTCATGGGGATCGTCGCTGCACAGCTATTTTCAGATCTTTCCAGAGATGTTCGATCGGGTTCAAGTCCAGACTCTGGCTGGGCCACTCAAGGACATTTAGAGACTTGTCCCGAAGCCACTCCTGCATTGTCTTGGCAGTGTGCTTAGGGTTGTTGTTCTGTTGTAAGGTGAACCTTCGCCCCAGTCTGAGGCCCTCAGCCCTCTGGAGCAGGTTTTCATCAAGGATCTCTCTGTACTTTGCTCCGTTCATCCTTCCCTCGATCATGACTAGTCTTCCAGTCCCTGATGCTGAAAAACATCCCCATAGCATGATGCTACCACCACCACCAAAAATGCTTTTCCGTAGGGATGGTGCCAGGTTTCCTCCAGATGTGACACTTGATATTCCCGTCTGGCCACTCTACCATAAAGGCCTGATCGGTGGAGTGAAGCAGAGATAGTTGTCCTTCTGGAAGGTTCTCATATCTCCACAGAGGAACTCTGGAGCTCTGTCAGAGTGACCATTGGGTTCTTGGTCACCTCCCCGACCAAGGCCCTTCTCCCCCGATTGCTCAGTTTGGCCGGGTGGCCATCTCTAGGAAGAGTCTTGGTGGTTCCAAACTTCTTCCATTTAAGAATGATGGAGGCCACTGTGTTCTTGGGGACTTTCAATGCTGCATCATTTTTTTGGTGCCTTTCCCCAGATCTGACACAATCTTGGAGCTCTACGGACAATTCCTTCAACCTCATGGCTTGGTTTTTGCTCTAACTTGCACTGTGAACTGTGGGACCTTATCTAGACAGGTGTGTGCCTTTCCAAATCTAGTCCAATCAATTGAATTTACCACAGCTAGACTCCAATGACATTGTCGAAACATCAAAGATTATCAATGGAAACAGGATGAACCTGAGCTCAATTTCAAGTCTCATAGCAAAGGGTCTGATGTAAATAATTTATGTAAATAAGGCATTTCTGTTTCTTAATTTTTTATAAATTTGCAAAAATTTCAAAAAATCTGTATTCGGTTTGTCATTGTAGGGTATTGTGTAGATTGATGAGGAAAAAAATATGTACAGCTACATTTTAGTAGCTGTAACGTAACACAATGTGGAAAAAGACAAGGGGTCTGAATGTTTATTCATGTACCACAACTCTTCCTTTATTGACAGTATGTAGCTGACTCTATATACAAATCACCAATAACTCTGTGGTTTGCAGTTAGTTTATCATTATATTCATGAAGCTATTCCTATAGGCTATTCCCATCCTACCATCTAATTCCACAATGCATTCACAACTATGCTGTCGCTCTT
>NC_034179.2:55055484-55065484 GCF_002021735.2 Oncorhynchus kisutch
CTGTTCTCTAGCTCACCCAACTTGTTGATTGACAGTTTGCTGGTCCAATCAGAGGGCCGCTTGTGCGTTTCACTAGTCAATCTGTTGCAACGTTTTTTTGTTGTGTTGCAAAGTACTGTCTCTGGCCTCATGGAGACTAATCCACGCAGACTCTGTGCCACAAAATGAGGGACAAAATGTTACAAAACCTGGCCAGATCATTTCAAGTCATCAGTCTCAGGTCGACGTCGAGCCCCGAGTCTTGAGGCTACAAGACCAAGTCGAGTCTCAAGTCATCAAATTGGTGACGTGAGTCCGACTCGAGTCACCTCTGTGACAGAACATAACGAGAGCGAGAGGGCGAGACAGAGAGACAGAGAGAAAAGAGAAAGAATCCTCCGTGTTTACAGTAAGTCACAGGTGGTTGGTGGTGACTACACCCACTCCACTATAACACTACAGTGATCTTCTCCTGCCTACTAGCTTTTCATTAACTCTGCTGTAGGAGAAGGGTTGGAATCCCTCTGTCTGACTGATTCGCTGGCCAGTGGCAGCTGACATGGACCCCCGTGGTTACCAGGTAGCCATTGATTTCTGCCTGGCCCAGCCGTAGGGGCTTAGGGGGGGGGGGGTGCTTGAGAGACGTTCATGCCGATGCCTGTATTGATTTAATTAGGCCCTCAACTCCACCGCGCTCCGTCTCCACGGCAGCAAATGATTAGTGCTGCCAGCTGTCCTACGGGTGGCACGGCGTCCAGCTGCCACCCACCCACCCACCCACCCATGCCCAGGATGGGTGCACTGCACACTGGCACAGGAGCCCAGTCAACCCACCACGAGGTGCCGACTGGAGACAACAGAGGAAAATGAATGGGGTTTAGAGGCAGATCTCTGGTGGTGAGTTCTACTCAGCAGGTGCCTCGCTGGGGCCGAGGCCGGGAGAGGTTGAGGGACAGGAGGGACACAAAGGACACGGCATTGGGACTGTGGAGAGAGGTGGCATGGGTGTGCTGCCCAACCCAGTCAACACAGTGTGATGTCTCTGTGCTGGAGGTAGAGGAGTTTGATCGCAAGTCAGAGACCAAGGAGAGAATAAGACGCTGAGCGTGTGTGAGAGCCGGTGCACGGAGTAGGCCCAGCTGTGTATTATGAGGAATATGTGGCTCACGTGTACATTTCTCACCGCTCAGATCAAGCAGCATAAGGCGCTCCGTGGAATCCCATCTGCCAGCCACATTACAGACACTTTCTCTCTTCATTTAAAAAAATATATATATGTAGAATTACTTTCAACTCGGGGCTCTCGTTGGTGCAGAGTGTATGTGGTTAATTGCTCTGCCAGAGGGGGGACTAGAGCAACAACAACAAAAACAGACGGAATCCGACGGAGAGCCAGTGAGCGCTCCCAGCTATGACCTTTCACCCGGGGAGAGAAGTCGACCTTGACGCGGGGTGAGGTAACCGCCGGGCCGTATCGAATTTCCTAATTCACATGTTGAAGAAATTGGCAAATGAGAGGGTCAGGGTTCATCTCCGCCCACTTGAAAAAAGCACTTAGCAGCCAGACAGGCCTGTATGGATGGAGTCAGGTAGCCTGCGGGAGGAACGGCCCAGCCCGCCCGGCAACCAAAGATGATTAAAAATCATTTCTGGGTAATGAGTCTTCCCCATTCCACAGCCAGCCCATTTACAGCAGGGCTTGGTTAGGGTGCAGAGTCACTGCCTTGCATAGTGTCACACAGCCCACAGAGAGAGAAAGTAGTCCCAACATGGGTGAGCATGGTAACATATCACTAAAACATGTTTTACATCATCTTACTGCTGAAGGAAATGATATGAGGTGTGGCGTGAGTAGAAACTGGAGTGTACAACACAGACACACACACACACACACACTGGATGGTGCCCTACTGTGTGGCATTGTGGACCCGTGTCAAGAGGATCAATATTAATGAGTGAGGCCTCCCATTGTCACCCACACCCTCCGCTGTGTGTGTGTGTGTGTGTGTGTGTGTGTGTGTGTGTGTGTGTCTGTCTGTGTGTGTGTGTGTGTGTGTGTGTGTGTGTGTGTGTGTGTGTATGTGCGTGCGCGCGTGCGTGCGTCTGTGTGTTTGCGTCTGTGTACGTGCATT
Organism: Oncorhynchus kisutch; assembly: GCF_002021735.2. Classification (NCBI taxonomy): domain Eukaryota; kingdom Metazoa; phylum Chordata; class Actinopteri; order Salmoniformes; family Salmonidae; genus Oncorhynchus; species Oncorhynchus kisutch. The sequence continues at coordinate 55,057,596 of NC_034179.2, forward strand.
GTATTTGTATAGACATGCCTAAGAGCATACAAGTGTGAGTATGAGAGAAATAAAAATGAGAGCGAGGAAGGGGGCCACTTCACTGCAGAAGTGTTCCTCTCTCCCTCCTCCCTTCCTCTTTCCGAGGGAAGAGAGGAAAAGTGCAGAAGAGGGAATAAGGCCACAGCCATTACAGGAGTCTAAAATTGCTCTGGGATTGGTTCCACCCACTAAGAGAGCTCAGTGAAATGGTTTGCAGCCAGGTTCCTCCATTATGTACAACTTATTACAAACAAATTTCTCCTCCAGGGCATCTCTTATAATTTTCAATTAGGTGAAACGAGGTTGTGAGCCCAGGGAGGGCAGAATCCACCACTGTTTCAGTTTCAGCACGAGGTGTGTGTGTGTGTATGTGTGTGTGTTTGTGTGTGTTTGTGTGTTGCTATGAAAAAGAGCATCAGAGAATGAAAGATTGCTTGTTTTTGCAGATACTTATTTCTCTACGGGATTGTACATTCTTAACATCTTAAATGTGTAAATGTGTGTGTTTGTGCATTTACGCGTGTGTATGAGTATGTACGTGTGTGTGTGTGTGTGTGCGTGTGCGCGTGTGTGTGCGTGTGTGTGTGTGTGTGTGTGTGTGTGTGTATGCGTATGTACGTGTGTGTGTGTGTGTGTGTGTGTGTGTGTGTGTGTATGCGTATGTACGTGTGTGTGTGTGTGTGTGTGTGTGTGTGTGTGTGTGTGTGTGTGTGTGTGTGTGTGTGTGTGTGTGTGTGTGTGTGTGTGTGTGTGTGTGTGTATGCGTATGTACGTGTGTGTGTGTGTGTGTGTGTGTGAACCCAACACGCATTCGCTCACGTTCTGGACGGATTCACTTTCTTCAAATGGCTTCAAGATGGAGGCCTATAAAGCCCAGACTGTTTTCCTAGCTTAATTGTAACGCTTTTACGAGCATTTGTCGTTACAATCTCCCAATCTACAGTAATTAAGTCAACATTGGCCTCCCTCTGAACCTCCCATTCACAGAGTGGGTGCTGTAGCCTACCTTCCTGCTAGTCCAACAGGCCTCCCTGTTACTGTTAAAGCAGCGGGGGGTACTGCCTGTGCTGCAACACACAACCCTTTCTCAGCCTCTTGGCATACAAGCGCTCCGTATAACTCCCTGCTAATTCCTGCACATAAACACATGGCTATAGAGCCAGGCAGGCAGGCAGAGCTAGGCTAGTGGCTCTGCTCACTGACGGATGAATCAGGCCCCTCTTTCCTTCCTATAAGCGAGATAAGTTCTCTATTGGCCTTATCTACTGGATTGTACAGGATGTCACTGCTTGTGAGAGCGCCGTGCCGAGCATTAACCTCCACACAGAGGAAATAGGTGGGATTCTTAGGCCAGATAGGCCTGTGTTTGCTAGGAAGCCCCTGTCATCCACTGTGAATCACACAGCTACAGAGAGAGAGAGCTGGAGAGGCTCTCAGTGTGCCGCTAACTGTGTTTTCTGTTCCGTACTTTGGAGTTGATAATAGCAAGCTCTTGGTGCGTTCTGCACTCCTGTACTCAACTCTGCTGTTGGATCTCTGCTGTTGGATCTCTCAGATGGTGGTTCTTTAAAGGTTCATTAAATATCTTCCTAGGCAGCCCGACCACATTTGAGTTATAGATCTGTCACTGTCATTGAAATCAAGTCTGGTAGGTGGTAGATCTGTTCTATGTGAGCTATTTCTATGCTTTCCGTCTTAACTATCACTTTTGCGTAATTTCTTTTGTCTCGTTATTTTAACCGTATTTCACAGCATGTACAATGATTCTCTTCCCTGCAACACGGGCGAACATGATAGAATTCTAGCTACATACTGTATCCTTAACACAAGGCTCTAAAAATACTGATATGAAACTGTCTATTCTCTGTCTGTAATAACCTGTACTGTGTATAGGTGATGGTGCTTTAGTACTTTAAATAATTGTAATACTTCTGGAAGAGTTGGACGACCTGTGCGATCCCCTGTAAAGATGTACAGTAAGTAGTGCATGACGCTTGCAACTCCAGGATAGTGGGTTTGATTAAATGGCGCAGACCATTCTTCTTCTTCATTATTATTATTATATTATTGTGAGCGGGAGAGAAACTGACCTGTGTAGATGAAGCGTCCGGGCGTGCCTTTACAGAACTGCTTGGACTTGTAGGAGAGGGTCACCTCTACCACCCCTGGGATGTGGCGGGGCGGAGTCTGCACCCGGATGGCATGGGGTGTGATGAGCTGCAGGAGGAGAGTGAGAGCGCACAGAAGAGAGAGAGCAAGAGAGAGAGAGAGAGAGAGAGAGAGAGAGGGAGACAGAGAGAAAGAAAGAAAGAAAGAAAGAAAGAAAGAAAGAAAGAAAGAAAGAAAGAAAGAAAGAAGAAAGAAAGAAAGAAAGAAAGAAAGAAAGAGAGAGAGAGAGACAGGCAGCCGTTAGTCCAAGTCTATGACTCCTGCAGTGGTGTTCTCTACAGACTCGGTTCGCTCTCCCCTCCCCTCTCCTCCGATCTCCTCTCCTCCCCTGAGTCAGAGTTTGGGTGTGTGAGTGGTGCTCTTCAACACAGCAAACAAACACTTCACATCAAATGAGCCTCCGCCGATCCCTTTCTATTGTCTGCCAGGGTAAATACCCTTCACACTGAAGGAGAGAAGAGGGACGGCTGGAGGGAAAGGAGAGCAGGACAAACTGTCCACAATGCCGTCAGACACGCAAACAACACGCTTATGGATTTGATGACTTGTGGGGAATGAAGGGCGTTTATGAGTGGACTGTGTCATCTGCACTGCAGCAGCGAAGGACCTCGTGAGTTGTTGAAAAGTGTTGTGAGTCTGTGGTGTGAGTGTTGTGAGTCTGGGTGGTGTTAAAGAGCACACAGACACACGCACGCACACACATCCAAAGTGAGAGTGGTATTGTTGGACAGGAGCCATAGCTCCCCGCACACCTGGAGAGGCTGTGTGTTACAGAAGGTACATAAACATGTAGCTTGAGAAGGGCTAGGGGAACAGCATGACAAGGATCAGTGTGTGTTCATTATGCCTGGCCGACGGTTATCACAGCTCTGCAGGGCTGATCAGTATCGGGGGTACGGGGGGGGGGGGGGGGGGGGGGGGTGCTGGCTGGCTGGGTGATATTGGAGGGCCCTCGAGGCCCTGAGAGCAGGGAGCTAACATAGCCTCACCCCTGGCCTCTCCGGTATGGGAGGGCGGTAATTGGAAACACACTGTGGGGCCCCGGCACTTCCTACATCGGACCAAGGGCCGAACAGCACTCCAACCAACCAGCCTCTGAGACCAGCAGAGAATACTGAGGGCTAGACGGGACACTGGAGCAGTAGTTCTATGTAGGCTGTACTCAGTGACGTAAAGTACTTATTAAAAATACTTGAAAGTGCTACTTAAGTCGTTTTTTTTGTTGGTATCTGTACTTTACATTAGTATTCTTTAGTAACTTTATACTTCACTACAGTCCTAAAGAACATTATGTACTTTTTACTCCATACATTTTCCCTGACACCCAAAAGTACTCATTACATTTTGAATGCTTAGCAGGACAGGAAAATGATTCAAACACTTATCAAGAGAAACATCCCTGGTCATCCCTACTGCCTCTGATCTGGCAGACTCACTAAACACATCCTTCATTTGTAAATTATGTCTGAGGGTTGGAGTGTGCCCCTGGCTATCCATAATCAAAATAATGTAAAAATGGTCTAGTTTCCTTAAGGAATTTGAAATGATTTATACTTTTACTTTTGATACTTAAGTCTGTTTTTGCAATTACAATTACTTTTGATACTTAACTATATTTAAAACCAAATTTTAAAACTTTTTCTCAAGTAGGATTTTACTGGGTGACTTTCACTTTTACTTGAGACATTTTCTATTAAGGTATCTTTACTTTTACTCAAGTATGACAATTGGGGTACTTTTCCACCCCTGGCTTTACTCCAGCGCTACGGGGTGAGGAGACAGGAGGGTCTGCCTCTACCTCTACCTCTGTCTGTGTCCTCTAAAATAAACCCTGGGCTGAGTATTGAGGGTGGGTCAACAGGCAGGGAGGGCAGGGCAGGGCAGCTGGACAACTCAGGCAAATCTGCCCCTGGAGGCCTAATCAGTGCTATTTCTGACCCCTGTCCCGTCTCTCTCCCGCTGGCTTCAGCCATTACCCCATGACCATGACTGGCTCTGAACCCTTTGGCGCTGGGGGAACTGCTGTAGCAAAGGTTCCTATTCCACTAGCCAAGGTTGAATTAAACTGCAATTATTCTACAAATTAAAAGAATAAATACAACAAAAATACAGAGCCAAGCGTTTAACGGCAAGCATGTGTGGGACTCGAAACCCGTGTATTAACATTATGCCAACATGGTTCTGCAATTTAAAAGTCTAATAAATAAGCAGTGATTATTATAGCTGAATCACTGGCCGGCGGGGGAGAGGAGAGCAGAGTGGAGTGTGTTGAAGATTGGATCAGCTCATTAGACTGAACACTGAATGGCAGGTAGAGGAAATCAACTTTGGCCTCGTACAGGCTGCTTTTTACCAGCACTACAGTTACAAGGTTTGCCCTGCCCTCCAGCCCTCCAGCCCTCCATCCCCTATAACCCCCCCTTCAGCCCCTAACCCCATCCATCCCCTTAACCCCCTCCATCCCCTAAACCCCATCCATCCCCTACCCCCCTTCAGCCCCTAACCCCTCTCTAAACCCTTACCCCCCCTTCAGCCCCTAACCCCATCCATCACCTTACCCCCCTTCAGCCCCTAACCCCCTCCATCCCCTTACCCCTGCCTTTAGCCCCTAACACCCCTCCATCCCCTAACCCCCCTACAACCCCTAACACCCCTCCATCCCCTAACCCCCCTACAACCCCTAACACCCCTCCATCCCCTAACCCCCTCCATCCCCTAACCCCCCTCCATCCCCTAACCCCCTCCATCCCCTAACCCTCCCCTCCATCCCCTAACCCCCCTCCAACCCCTAACGCCCATCCATCCCCTAACCCCCCTCCAACCCCTAACCCCCATCCATCCCCTAACCCCCCTCCAACCCATAACCCCCTCCATCCTCTAACCCCCCTCCGGCTACTGGGAGAGGAGAGAGAGGGCTGAGGGGGCTCTGCTATAAATGTGCTCCAGATGTGGACCATAGCGTAAGGTGTAAGGTCTACTCATCCTGATGTGGCCAAACATAAAGATGTACTTAAACAGTATGTAAACCTTCACCTTACTATTCCTCACTGCACTTGCTAATGGTAGCAATAACATAACATATTCCCCTCATATTCTCCCCAGCCCCGGTCTCCAGCTCCCAGCCCCAGTCTCCAGCCCCCAGCCCCAGTCTCCAGCCCCCAGCCCCAGTCTCCATGCCCCAGCCCCAGTCTCCAGCCCCCAGCCCCAGTCTCCATTTCCCCAGTCCCAGTCTCCATACCCCAGCCCCAGTCTCCAGCCCCCAGTCTCCATGCCCCAGCCCCAATCTCCATGCCCCAGTCTTCAGCTCCCAGCCCCAGTCTCCAGTCTCTAGCCCCCAGTCTCCAGTCGCCAGCTCCCAGCCCCAGACTCCAGCCCCCAGCCCCAGTCTCCAGCTCCCAGCCCCAGTCTCCATTCCCCAGCCCCACTTGCCAGCCCCAAGCCCCAGTCTCCAGCACGCAGTCACAGTCCCCAGCCCCCAGTCACCAGCCCCCAGCCCCAGTCTCTAGTCTCCAGCCCCCAGTCTCCAGTCTCAAGCCCCCCGTCTCCAGTCGCCAGCCCCCAGCTCCAGTCTCCAGCCCCCAGTCTCCAGTCACCAGCCCCCAGTCTCCAGTCTCTAGCCCCCAGTCTCCAGTCGCCAGCCCCCAGTCTTCAGTCACCAGTCTCCAGCCCCCAGTCTTCAGTCACCAGTCTCCAGCCCCCAGTCTTCAGTCACCAGTCTCCAGCCCCCAGTCTCCAGTCTCCAGCCCCCAGTTGCCAGCCCCCAGGCTTCAGTCACCAGTCTCCAGCCCCCAGTCTTCAGTCGCCAGTCTCCAGCTCCCAGCCCCCAGTCTCCAGTCTCTAGCCCCCAGTCTCCAGTCTCTAGCCCCCAGTCTCCAGTCGCCAGCACCCAGTCTCCAGTCGCCAGCCCCCAGTCTCCAGTCTCTAGCCCCCAGTCTCCAGTCTCCAGCCCCCAGTCTCCAGTCGCCAGCCCCCAGTCTTCAGTCACCAGTCTCCAGCCCCCAGTCTTCAGTCACCAGTCTCCAGCCTCCAGTCTCCAGTTACCAGTCTCCAGCCCCCAGTCTTCAGTCACCAGTCTCCAGCCCCCAGTCTTTAGTCACCAGTCTCCAGCCCCCAGTCTCCAGTCTCCATCCCACAGCCCCCAGTCTCCATCCCCCAGTCCCCAGTCTCCATCCCACAGCCCCAGTCACCAGTCCTATATGGAAGCTAATTGAGAGGTTCAGAAGCACATCAGAGAGCTGCGCTGAATAAATAGGAGCTGAATTTGTCCTCTGATTGGCCCCTGTGATGACTGGAGAGCTCCAAGAGATGGGAGTGTGTGTGATGGTGTGTGAGTGAGGCATACAACACACAGATGAGAGAGCAATCTAGCTCAGGCACACACACACACACACACACACACACACACACACACACACACACACACAGACACACACAGACACACACAGACACACACAGACACACCAGCGCCGTCTTTAAAGCCCACACAGCCACCAGCATTTTACATGCCTTTAAACTGTCCCTTACAGAGCGCTTAGCCTGCCTTTCATATTCAGATCTTCTGCTGCAGGGAGAATGAAGACAGTCCACCAGCAACCAGAGGCTTTTTATACCATTACACCTTTTAATGGCTGAGGCAGGACCACTCCTCAGCATCGCAAAGAGTGTGCAAGGTCAAATTCAATTGGAATGTATTGTACAGGAGAAAATAGCGTATTCTAACAGTGCTTTTGTTTGCCGATGAAAATGCCCCCTGCATTTATGTTAAATAACCTGTCTGTTAAATGGACAGAAGTCATTGGAAACAGTAAACGTTGTTATTTGATTGTGTAAGTTGAACTAACACAGGGCTTTTGTCTCTTCTAAAGTTTCAAAACCAGAAATTGCAAAAGTCAAAAGTCTTGCTTCATATTTCTGGAAGAAAGCTACACTTCACAGTATTTCAACAACCGCAGAATTCTCTTTGGTCCAGATGGTTTGTTGATATTTCCATCAGTGTTTTATGGCCTTTACCACAGCTGGCATAGTTGGACTGACTCACTCCCCCTTTCATGATGGAAATGTAGAGAATGTATTGTCATGACCTTCAGTACTGTGAACTGTAAAGACAGACAATGCAATACACTTCTATGGTCAATATTCAGGGGTTGTTTGTGTGGAGGGATGAGAGTTTGTGCGTGTGTGTATGTGTGCACGTGTGTCTGTGTGTGTGTGTATCGTCATGTACTCACCTCACTCCAGACCAGCATGGTGCCAAAGATGACCTGTAGGCCGTCAAAGAAATTGTCCCCTATGATGATGACAGTTGCGCCCCCTGTTGTCCAGCCCTCACTGGGGCTGATAGCTTTGATGCAGGGGGCAGCTGCTTCCAGGGACAGGGCAGTGGAGGGGAGGTGGAGAGGAGAAGGGTGGAGAGGAGGGAGGGTGGAGAGGAGAAGGGAGGAGAGGAGGGAGGGTGGAGAGGAGGGAGGGTGGAGAGGAGAAGGGAGGAGAGGAGGGAGGGTGGAGAGGAGAAGGGCGGAGAGGAGGGAGGGTGGAGAGGAGAAGGGAGGAGAGGAGGGAGGGTGGAGAGGAGGGAGGGTGGAGAGGAGAAGGGCGGAGAGGAGGGAGGGTGGAGAGGAGAAGGGCGGAGAGGAGGGAGGGAGAGACAGACAGGCAGCTTACAGTTAGACCACCTCTGTCTAGGAGGTTAGTTACACAGT
>NC_034179.2:55070484-55078358 GCF_002021735.2 Oncorhynchus kisutch
TACCCCACCCTGCCACCCTGACTCCCCCACCCTGCCACCCTGCATACCCCACCCTGCCACCCTGCATACCCCACCCTGCCACCCTGCCACCCTGACTCCCCCACCCTGCCACCCTGCATATCCCACCATGCCACCCTGACTCCCCCACCCTGCCACCCTGCATACCCCACCCTGCCACCCTGCCACCCTGCATACCCAACCCTGCCACTTGGCCTCTATCACCCTGCCACCCTGTTTCCCCCACCCTGCCACCCTGCCTCACCCACCCTGCCTCGCCCACCCTGCCTTGCCCACCCTGCCTCCCCAACCCTGCCTCACCCACCCTGCCTCGCCCACCCTGCCTCGCCCACCCTGCCTCGCCCACCCTGCCACCCTGCCTCTCCCACCCTGCCCCTGGACAGAGGGAGATGAATGGAGGGGACATTTGGCTCCTGTTAGTGTTCATTCCACAAACCCATCCAGCCAGATAACATGTTATTATCTTTATCTTTATCTTTGCTCTACTACTAGAGGAAGACTGCTTCTTCTCCGTGTGACAATAGCTGTCCCCGACACAGACAGACAGGCAGACAGACAGACAGACACAATCACAGACAGACACACACACACATAGAGGCAAATGGCTAGAGACAAACAGACAAACACAGAGAGACAGAGACTCAGACTGATATACTGTAGACTGACTGACTGACAGACAGACGGACGGTCAGACCAGACAGACAGACTGAGAGACAGACAGCCGTACAGTAGAAAAGTGAGAGGGTGCCTACCATGTTCCAGGTATGATGGCGTACCTTCCGAGGGGTCCAGCCTACGAGCCCGGCGGCCGTGTTTGGAGTTGTTGTGGACAAACATGTTGTCAGAGACCGCCAGGACATGTCCATCCACACTGACCGTAGTAGACACCACCACCTGGACATAGTCACACACACAGAGAGTTCAAAGGTTAGGATATTAGGACAGATCTAACTCAGTACCAGGGTGTCACCTCGACAATACACATCACTGGAAAGTATAGTTTACCCTACCCAGATCAGAGCATTGCATCTACAACCTCAAACTAGACCAGTAGAGTGAAACAAGGACAATCCGGACAACATGTCCAAGTGAATCCTGTAACTCCGATAGCATATTTACACATTTTCGATAATGAACAATTAGGACTTCATCTGCATTATTATTGGATTTTCATATAAGGCCATTGTGTTGAGAAAGACAGTGTGTATGAGTGTTCTTTGTCGACATTCATGTACAGTTGAAGTCGGAAGTTTACATACACCTTAGCCAAATACATTTAAACTCCGTTTTTCACAATTCCCAACATTAAATCCAAGTAAAAATTCCTTGTCTTAGGTCAGTTGGGATCACCACTTTATTTTAAGAATGTGAAATATTAGAATAATGGTAGAGAGAAGGATTTAGGTCAGCTTTAATTTCTTTCATCACATTCCCAGTGGGTCAGAAGTTTACATACATTCAATTAGTATTTAGTAGCATTGCCTTTAAATTGTTTAACTTGGGTCAAACGTTTCGAATAGCCTTCCAAAAGCTTCTCACAATAAGTTGGTGAATTTTGGCCCATTCCTCCTGACAGAGCTGGTGTCCACAAATTCTGTTCACAAATTTTCAATGGGATTTGTAGGCCTCCTTGCTCGCACATGCTTTTTCAGTTCTGCCCACAAATGTTCTATAGGATTGAAGTCAGGGCTTTGTGATGGCCACTCCAACACCTTGATTTTGTTGTCCTTAAGCCATTTTCCACAACTTTGGAAGTATGCTTGGGGTCATTGTTCATTTGGGAGACCTATTTGCGACCAAGCTTTAACATCCTGATTGATGTCTTGAGATGTTGCTTCAATATACCCACATTATTTTCCTCCTCATGATGCCATCTGTTTTGTGAAGTGCACCAGTCCCTCCTGCAGCAAAGCACCCCCACAACATGATGTTGCCACCCCCGTGCTTCACGGTTGGGATGGTGTTCTTCGGGTTGCAAGCCTCCCCCTTTTTCCTCCAAACATAATGATGGTCATTATGGCCAAACAGTTCTATTTTGTTTCATCAGGACTTTTCCAAAAAGTACGATCTTTGTCCCCATGTGCAGTTTCAAACCGTAGTCTGGCTTTTTTATGGCAATTTTGGAGCAGTGGCTTCTTCCTGGCTGAGCGGACTTTCAGGTTATGTCGATATAGGACTCGTTTTACTGTGGATATAGATACTTTTGTACCTGTTTCCTCCAGCATCTTCACAAGGTCCTTTGTTGTTGTTCTGGGATTGATTTGTACTTTTCGCACCAAAGTACGTTCATCTCTAGGAGACAGAACGAGTCTCCTTCCTGAGTGGTATGATGGCTGAGGTCTTGGTTGATTTCTTTTGATTTTCCCACGATGTCAAGCATAGAGGCACTGGGTTTGAAGGTAGGCCTTGAAATACTATACAAATACAAATGATGTAAAAGAGCTTATCAGAAGCTTCTAAAGCCATGACATAATTTTATGGAATGATGAGGCACAGTCAACTTACTGTATGTACAATTCTGACCCACTTGAATTGTGCTACAGTGAATTATAAGTGAAATAATCTGTCTGTCAACAATTGTTGGAAAAATTACTTGTGTCATGCACAAAGTAGATGTCCTAACCGACTTGCCAAAACTATAGTTTGTTAACAAGACATTTGTGTAGTGGTTAGAAAACGACTTCAACCTAAGTGTATGTAAACTTCCGACTTCAACTGTATATGTCTGTGTTTGTTCACATTCTCCCTATGCTGCTAGAGAAATCTGCAGCACTGGACAAGAAACAACAACATGCTTCTAATCCAAACAAACACAGGCCCTCATCACCTTGGAGAAACAAACAGAGACAGTGTTTCCTTTAACTCCACACTTCCTGCTTCCCCCCAGCACCCCTCCTCTATCAGTGGGGCTGGGATTGTGCTGCTCCCTCCTCTTGAATCCACCCCTTTCTTTGTGCTAATGAACACACACAAACACACACCCCTCCACACACACACACACACACACACACACGTCTCTCGATCCCCCGTGTCTTTATCAAAGTCCTGCAGCATGTCCTCCTGTGCTGTGTGTTTGTGTGTCTTTATCGCTCTCTCTCTCTCCCTCGCTCCCTCTCTCCCTGGGCCCCGGGACCACTGGCTGATAGACTGACATGCAGATTAATTTAATTAAAAGCGTCCCTCACTCGAGTGCCCAGAGACAATGGGAGGCAGCTAATGGGTTGCTGTAGTAGCGAACTGTGCTGTACTGCTGCTGAGTGCCATTACTGTGGGGCCAATAGAAACCGGGCTGGACTGGGCTAAGCTGGGCTGGGCTAGGGGGACTCCCCTGGAGCTCAGAAGAGCCTCTCGTTTCAATTGCTCTGCAGCTTCAAGAGGCTCCTGCCTCTCTTGAAAAGGACTTGGCAAACACCAGTGCTAGTCTCCCAGGGCCAGACACACGCTAGTCTCTTCAAGCTGCCACACAGCCCTCCATGCCTGAACTCCCTGCCTCAATCCCCAAAGAAGATCACAGCTCTACCTCCCCTCTCTCCGTTTCCCTCATTGTCAGCCTCTCTTTCTCTCTCCCTCCCTCTCTCTCTCTCTCTCTGTGCCTCTCTCTCTTTCCCTTGGTCTCTCTTGTAGTTGGAGTATCTTACAAAGTTCTCAGTGATTTCTCAGACCGCAGGCATGTCACTGGTTGGGCTGAGGACACAAGGGAGATGTTCGCACCTCATGTCAGTGTATGAAGAAACACACACACACACACACACACACACACACACACACACACACACACACACACACACACACACACACACACACACACACACACACACACACACACACACACACACACACACACACACACACACACACACACACACACACAGAGAGAGAGCACCTTTCTGAAGAGTTATTGGTTTTGAGTTGCATATGCCAGTATACACACACAGTCTACACACACAGTATACACACACAGTCTACACACACAGTCTACACACACAGTCCCTCCCCTGCCTGCCTCTCCTCTCCTCCACACTACACTGGCCTAGAGTGTGTGAGTTATGGATGGGGCCGGCTGCTAATTAAGCCCAAGGAAACACAGGCCTGTCTACTGAAGTTCCACTACAATAAAGCCCAATAATTAGAGCCAAAGAGGAGCAATAGACAGAGCCAGCCCTCAATGCCTGTCCAATCACAGACAGGATTATAGGCTGCACAAATGTTTAAACACTAATGGCATCTTCCGATAAGAGAGACACTCTGAGGATCTACACACACACACCAAACACACACACATTAAAACACACGCACACACCGAAAACACAAACACACAGGCACGCGTGCCCGCATAATAAATCTGTCAGCAGAATTGAGGTTTAGTATATCTCAAGTGGTCACTTCCTAATTCTGTTCGGGCTTTTAAAGATAAGGAAATAGCTGTTTCCACGACCGCCCCTCCCCCCTCCCCCCACCTTTCTCTTCACCCCTAAAATGAAATAACAAGAGAGTGCAGCGCATTAGTTGTGGGAGAGAGCGACATATATAAAGAGGGGGGGGGGGGGGTGGAAGAGAGAAAAATGCAAAAGGGAGGATGGAAAAGGATAGAAAGAGGTAGATGGTTTCCTGCCTCTGTGGTCCCAATTAAGGCAGGCTAAGAGGAGGGGTGGAGGAGAGGAGAGGAGGAGAGCAGAGGAGAGGCGTGAAGAGAAGAGCATGGCATAGCTAACTAACCCTGCTGTCTGTGTCTGAGCCCCTCTCTGTGGCCTGCCAGCCTCCCTCTAATTACACTGTCACCACTGGACTGGAACCACACACACACAGCCAGGGCTAAGGCCACACACACACACACACGAGGCTGCTGAGGGGAGGACGGCTCATAATAATGGCTGGAAGGGAGTAAATGGTATGGAAACCACATGTTGGATGAGTTAGAAACCATTACATTGATTCTGTTCCAGCCATTACTATGAGCCCGTCCTCCCCAATTAAGGTGCCACCAACCGCCTGTGATGTACACCTCAACACTGAGACTCACCTTAACACCACCAGTAAGAACCACCTCCTCACCAGGACATACCTACCAATGATCCATCTCATACCTGAGACACACCTCATCTCATACCTGAGACACACCTCATCTCATACCTGAGACACACCTCATCCCTGAGACCAACCTCTTCCCTGAGACCCATCTCATCCCTGAGACTCATGTCATCCCTGAGACCAACCTCTTCCCTGAGACCCAGCTCCTCCCTGAGACTCATCTCATCCCTGAGACCCACCTCATCCCTGAGACCCACCTCATCCCCGAGACCCACCTCATCCTGAGACCCACCTCATCCCTGAGATCCACCTCATCCCCGAGACCCACACACTTGCACTGTGACAAGGGTAGAGAGATTATGCTAGGCTGTGTGTGCGTGTGTGTGCGTGTGTGTGTGCAGACCTAACAGAGCTACAGAGGTAAAAGTGTGAGAAGACAAGAAACAGAGGAGGGAGAAAAGAGATAAGAAGGGAGGGAGCGGATAGAGAAGAAGGAGGGTTAAGTCAATAGACCAGAGGGGAGATAGAGAGGAGAGGAAGAAAAAAGAGAGAGGAATAAGAAATGTGATTTCTTAACCTGGAAGCGCCGCATGTCCCGCGGGTTCCCTGCATTCTTCAGACAGTTCTGGTTGCATTTCAGGAAAAACTTCAGGAAGAACCTGTAAAAAAAAAACACAGAAGGACGGTCAGTCAGCCCATTGGACAGGCAAAGTACAGAGAGCCAGAGAGACAGAAAGGCTGAGTTCTGTTGGGGTTTAAAGTCTCTCATAAGCAGTTCGCTACGTAAAAAGATGATATCGTGATGCCACCATTTCTGTCACCATTGAGCAGTAGTGCAGCTTCTACACAAACTCTGCCTATGTCATTAAGGTTTGGTCAGTGGCTCAATCTTGTACCCCAGTAGCAGCCCTACAGAATTTCCACATTGATTTTGGACTGTGTGTATGTGTGTGTGTGTGTGTGCTGTCAACGGCTCGTCACTTAGCGAGGAGACCCATGAAGGTCATGGACATAGGATCCCCCCTGACCATGACCTTTCAGCATCCTAAAATGTCCACATAGCCTCACAAACACACACAAACACACACACACAAACACGCACACGCACACACCCAGTAACAGGCAGAGTGGTGAAATGTGGAGCAGGCCCATCTGTCGCTGGACAGAGACGGTTTTGACAGCCCACTGATCCACAGCCTTATGTGGCCATGTCTCTCACAGAGAGAGGGTCACTAGGGACCAGCCTGCCGGGCCCAGCAGACACACACACACACACACATGCGCACACACACACACACACACACACACACACACACACACACACACACACACACACACACACACACACACACACACACGCACACACCTTGATCTCTGTAAAACCTCTCCCTTCTTGTCGTACATGTACACACATATAGTGACATTTTCCAAAATAACAGCGATGGATTCTCACGTAAACAGTTTCTCCCACACAGATGGGTGCTAAACCCACAAACAAGTTTTTCCAGGTTGTGTTTTGGTGCTCCAGCTGGCGAGGGCTGGGCACACACACCACACGCACACGCACACGCACACGCACAGACACACACACACATACACACACACACGCACAGACACACACACACACACACACACACACACACACACACACACGCACACGCACAGACACACACATACACACACAAACACACACACACACACACAGTAATAGGCTGGGATGGGATAGGGTGTGTGTGTGTAAATGTCAACACATTCCAGTGGACTAGGAAAACTAGCGGGTGGCTGAGGACATTGCCGAACCAGCCAAACTATGCCCACACAACAGGAGGACGCAGCTAAATGAACACATTTGTATTATCACGCGTCCATACCGCAGGATCAATATGCCACCATGGTATTTCACCTCACTTTCAATGTGCCATTACCATTGCTTCAGAGACCCCTGCTGCTCTCTGTTTCTCCTCTGTTTCAATCTCTGCTCCCCCCCCTCTCCGTTTCTCTCTTTTCGTTTTTGCTCTGATGAAATGCTGAGGACAACTTGCACAGACCCTGCTCTCTGTTTCTACTCTCTCATTCTTTTCTCTCCTCTCCTCCCATCTCTTCTGTGTCACCGGGGGGGGGGGGGGGGGGCAGTGGTAGTGTGTCTGTGTGAGCCTAGGCTAGCACAGTGACAGGCTCCGAACAGTAGTGGTAGAGCAGAGCATTCGGACTGGGCTGCACAGAGCAGAGCGGAGAAGACTTCATTAACTACTCTTTTCTTCGTTAGCCCGGGCAACACCGAGCTTTAGTTGAGCCTGGCTCAGCCTTGTTAATTACCCAGAGACAGAGAGGCTGGTGTGGGTCTGACCCCGGGGTGACAGGGCGTATCAACGCCCAGAACAGGCACCGTGACCCCGTGACCCTCTCTCTCTCTCTGTCTGGCTGCTCCTCCCAACCTTAACACAACCTCACGCTGTCTGCTGTAAGTCTATGCTCTCCCTCGAACCACCAAGACACCATGTTTTTCACAGGAACCTACATTCAATCTCTCCTATAAAACCCTCTGTTTCACACACTCTGCTGTGCCTCCTCAAAAGATCACGTGCACACACACACACACACACACACACACACACACACACACACACACACAACACACACACACACTCTCTTCACACCATCGTCCTTGCCCGTACGTTCCGTGGATGGCTGATGGTGAGCCATGTGAAGTCCCCTCTCTCTCTCTCTCTCTCTCTCTCTCTCTCTCTCTCTCTCTCTCGCTCTCTCTCTCTCTCGCTCTCTCTCTCGCTCTCGCTCTCGCTCTGTCTCTCTGTCCCTCTGTCTCGCTG
>NC_034179.2:55078458-55083458 GCF_002021735.2 Oncorhynchus kisutch
CTACACCTGCAGGTCTGTCTAAAGCTGTCAAATTAGGGGGCTCCACACTCCAGCCCATAGAGACCCTTATGGAAAAAACACCTGAATTTCACGTGATCACATGGGATCTTATGTGAAGTTAACGTGACAACATGTGACAACATGTAAAGCAGCATGTGATACCATGAAACTAAACATGTGAAGTGTTCCAAAAACAAGCTTTCACATGATTTCACATGATTTCACATGATTTCACATTTTCTTTACAGGGAGGACGTAGATAGACTTCCAGACACAGAGAGGGTTGAGCTATCTGTCCCATTGTACTGAGGAGTGGGTTTGGGACTTGGGTTGTGGGTTGTGGGCAGTTAGTCACAGACGATGTCACTTCCTGCTTAGTGATAAGAGCAGGGTGAGTGGCATTCTGGGTAATTGATGGGCCGGGCCCGCTTCCTAAAAGCTTGATAACTGCTCCCCTTGTGAGAGGGGTGAGGTAAGAGGGGAGCCGGGGGACGAGGAGGGATGAGGAGGGGGAGTTGGGTGTTTGGCCAAGCACTGAAGGCTATGGTTCACCAGGTTTTGTGTAAGTTCGTGGAATTTTGGGATCCTTAAGACTTCCAAGATATGTTTTTCATCTCCTCTAAGGTTTAGTGAAATCGTAAAAGCCGCATGTGGTAAAGTGGGTTTTAAAACCGTTTGAATTTATTGACTACACAGTCGACGAGAGCCGTGCTCGGGAGGTTATACATCGGAGAGAGAGGAATGGAGAAAGAAAGGGGCTGATAGTGGTGGGGAGACGGAGCGAGATAGAGAGAGAGATTTCAGCTAACAAACCATACCGACTCATTCCAGTCCGAGGCGTGCGTGCGTGTGTGTTTCTCCTCTTCAAACAAACAGCAGCCAGCAGAAAAACACAGCGATAAGCAGAAATATATTTTTCTTCATCTCACCCTGACTCTACCCATTTTTCCCCCAACGTTTTCTTCAAATACACACTTTTGCAAATAATTACATTTCTGCATATTTGTATAATCGATTTTTCGAAGTAAATGATTCATCGTGAAAAGCCAACACAACAACGACATTCCCCGACCATGGTTCGACCGCGACCATGACTGTTGGTGGTGTCTACTGGGATTGAAACAACAACACACAGGCTGTAGCCAGAGATGCTGACAGAGCCATGGTGAGTAGCAGTGAACAGTGAGTGTGTGTGTGTGTGTGTGTGTGTGTGTGTGTGTGTGTGTGTGTGTGTGTGTGTGTGTGTGTGTGTGTGTGTGTGTGTGTGTGTGTGTGTGTGTGTGTGTGTGTGTGTGTGTGTGTGTGTGTGGACCAGAAGTCCCCACAAGAACTTGAAACGAACAAAAAGTTGACCAACTGGGGACATTTTGCAAGTCCCCACAAGGAAAAAGGCTATTTTAAGAAGGTTTAGGGTTAGGTTTAGAATTAGGGTTAAGGTTTAAAGGGTTAGGGTTTTGGAGTTAGGGTTAGGTTTAGGGTTCAGTTAGGTTCTGGGATTAAGGTTAGGGTTAGTGGTTAGGGAAAACAGGATTTTGAATGGGAATCAATTGTGTCCCCACAAGGTTAGTAAAACAAGACTGTGTGTGCGTGCATTAGTGCGTATGTGCATACACCAGTCAGTCTGAGGCTGTTGAGAGGGCCTGTATGTTAAGGGCCCTGGGGAGACCCTGGTCCCTTGGATGGCTGTCGTGTAGCTGGCTGATGGACTCTGGGCCTGAGGGTGGGAGCCTGTCTGTGTACCTCTGTTTGTGGTGGGTCCCGTCCCATCCCGTGGCTTCTGGAGCAACATCTTCCCACTACATAAATAAACCTCAGCCAGGGGATCATGGCGGAGCCCCCCCCCCCCCCCCCCCCCCCCCCCCCCACCACCACCACCGCACCACCACCCGCACTGTCACACACACAGTAAACAGTTGATTTGGGAGTTGACAGGCTAGTGAAAGTGAGTGAAGTTATGTTTAACTCTTCTCTCCTTAACTGTGGAAATGAAAGGCCTACTCAGCAGCATCCATCCATGACCCAGAACACATGACCCAGAACACATGACCCAGAAAACATGACCCAGAACACAACAGACACACAGCACAGCACAGCACAGCACAGCGTTCTTCTGACTGTCCCCAGTGGTTTATGTAACCTGACCGTCGTAGCTCTCTCTCTCTTTGTCTCTCCCCGTCACTGTCTGTCTGTCTGTATGTATCTCTCTCTGTCTGTCTGCCATTGTCTACCTCTCTACACGTCTTTGTAAAGACAGTTAAACGCTCATACCATTTTTTTCTAGTCTTACATGCACACACCTACCGTGGAATGCAAAGTGAAGGTCAATGTGGTGGTTTGGGAGGAAATGCCGTCTGTCCAGGCCGACACACAGCACACTCTTTCCTAGTATTGTCATTGAGGAGATTGATAACGACGCTCATTACAGCCAGCCGATTGTCGGCTTTTCCGGGACAAATTATAAAAAGAAACAAAAGAAATCCACACGCCCTGCGTTCAGTAACTCCGCAAAATGACCTGTTGTTTTCTATGGTTTTTTTCTTTCTCTTTTTTCAAAGAGAGGATTGTTGGCAGAGAAAAATAACTCATCTTTGAACGAAGACTGAAAATAAATCCTAATTCTTTCCCAATTCCCTTTATTTGTGCAATTTTGTGACATTTCCTTTCAACGCGCCATGTTTTCTTCATACCCCTCTCATTTCTTCCAACTGGCTAATTGAACCCTATCCATGTCCCTATGACATCATCTCCCCAGCAGAATTCCTTCATCCATCATAGGGAGAGAGAGAGGCCCTGTCAGTCTGTCTGGCTGTCCTCCAGTCTATTTGACACGATGAAGAGGGAGGGAGCAGCTTGAGACACACTGGGATATTCAACCTGAGTACAGTCAGATATACCCTGGCTGTCACTGTGCAGCATTTACCTCCACAGGCTGTACAGACCCAAAGATACAGCTTCAGCTAGGTCCTATCACGCTAACCTGAGCTTGTCCAGAACTCTCTCTTGTCATTACCAGCAGTTCCTAGTACCCCCTCTCCCCCCTTCCTCTCCTTGTCCCACTCTAGAGCCACGGGGGCTGGCGCCGTACCAGGGGGGCAGGGGTGCGATTGTGTCCTGATGGGGTGGAATCGGAGACTGGGGCTGGTAGGCATATGATAACTTAAGTCGATCTCAGATCGGTGGGAAAACAGCAGATTTTTTGGGGGGGGAACTGATTGAGCTACGTGAACGTACAGCATATTCAGCAGGTCCATCATCATTTCTCCATACTTTCTATCTAGTTTAAGACATTGAAAACATAAGACATATGAATTCCCCCCTGGAAAAATGGGAATATGTATTGTATACTTTTTTTAAACTCGAACCTCATGCGTCATCCATATGACGGAAATCCGTCGCAGTGACAGAGAACTGTCACCCCTGGGTTAGTGGGTCTATTGACAGGTCCGGTGTAAATCACCTCTCTCCTGCTCACACGCTAGCTAGCTAACACACTGACGACCTAATCACTCTCACTCTGCATCCTGGACGTATCAGATCCCTCCCTGCACCTAGCGAGTTCCTTGTCCTGGCTTTGCGGAAGGGGATAGCACTTCATATGTCATGTGTTTGTGTGCGTCGTAGAGATATTGCGATGGGTGTTTTAGTGACTGTCCAAAATTGCCAATGTATGATCTGAAGGTAAAACGGTGCATGTACGTCCGTGTTTCAAGACAGCATTCCTCCATAGCACTGAGTCTAGACAGATCCCTCTCCGTGGCCTTGGTGCAGGACTGGAGGTATACAGCCGTCGCCCCGGGGCCCTTTCACTGTAATACACAACAGCCCCTCTCCCCTCTACCACCAACCAACCACACTCTGATTCCTCTGTTTATTTCTGCCTCTCTAATTCTGTCTCTCAAGAGGGCCCTGGAACACAAACTCTACAACCCCCCCCACACCCCCCCTCCCCCCTCCTCCACACACCCCTCACCCCCAGCTCTAAGAGAAGCCCAGTGTGTTTGGTTGGGAGGTTGGGACCCCCGCCTCTCCACTCCCCCACCCCCCAGGCCCCCGGGGACCTACATTCCTGTCCATTAGCTGATGGGAGGACGATGGGAGCCTGCTTCCTGTGGGCCCTGGCCCCTGTGCTCTGCTGTGCTGGGATGTGTGGCCAGCGGCAGCCTGGCGAGCTACGGCCCTCTAACGGCCCTCCAGAACAGGAAGCAATCCACAGACTGACTGACTGACTGGCGGACTGGGGGAATTCATCATCCCTCTACTAGCAGCCCACTCCTGTCTGCTGCTGCCTCTCACACACCACCCACCCACCCGCCCCACCTTCTGGCATCCATCCAACCTTTACCTCCACCCTCCACACCTCCACCCTCCACACCTCCATCCTTCACACCCCACTCCCCTGAGCACAGACACACACCCCCTAGTCCCCTCTCCCCTGTCCAGGCAGTATAAACACACAATGTGTTATCTGACTATGGGCCTGACCCCTGACCCCTGCTCCCAGACAGCCACTACTCGCCCACAGAGGCAGTCGTGACAGGAGTGAAACGCTGAGAAGGAAAAAGCAATGAGACAAGCTTGTATTTATCCACCTAATCCCCCCCCCCCCACCCCCCCCCATTGTCCTTCTCCACTGGCTCTACATTACAGGAAACCTTATATAACTTCTCCACACATATGGGTATGTGTGTGAGTGTGAGTGTATGTAATGCTGGAAGTCACTGAATAGGTGGGTGGGTGTAGGAGTGTGTAAGCTATTAATGGCATGGTGGGTGGAAGGTGGAAGACTTGTGTTTTGCACAGGAAGTGGCAGGAGAATCAGCTTCCTGTCTAAGTGGAAAACTCATCTGTGAGGCAGGCGAGCTGGCCAGGGGGCAAGAGGCAGGGGGGCGAGAGAAGAGAGGGGCCCGGTCACACGCAGTCTGACCCTGCTGGTGGGAATCATATGACCCCCCTCGATACACACGCACACACACACACCAACAACGACCCACCCATCCACT
>NC_034179.2:55088458-55103458 GCF_002021735.2 Oncorhynchus kisutch
GCGGCGCCTTGACGGCTAATCGATTAGCGCTCTCATGAAAGCAGCAGCATGCCCCCTGACCCTGACGGTAAGCTCCCTGTCTGACAGCTGACAGGGGGAGTGCTTTATTTGACTGAATTACAAAAATGCAGTGCTCCGGGCTTTTCTCTCTGCTCTGCCACCCACACCACGACAAAAAGGAAGGAGAAAGAGAAGGAGAGGTGTGTGTAGGAGGGATTATTTGTTGGTTTTCACAATGTCAAGAGGACACAGAGAAGTGGCCGGTGTAGGACGAAGGTGGCAGTGGCATTGCATCTTAATTGATGGCTGGCGTTTGAATCGGGCCCGCCCGCCCACCCGGTCAGTCGGTCGCTGTGACTTATGGGTTGTTGTAACACATGTGAGTGTTTGCAGTGGCCTGAACTCCTCGGGGACGATAGAGGCAGATACGTTTTGCATGTTGTTTTAGTTTTCGTACAAGACTGATGGAATAGACAGAAGGTCGGAGAGAACAGAGAGAACAGCCATTTCTCCTTTGTGTTTCAGCTGTTCTTCTCGACTCCAGAAAAGAGCAGGGGCCGAGCTGACAATGCCACACAGCTGTAGAAAGCACAACCTCGTGTTTTCAAATTGGTTTAAGGCATCTAATCTAATCTAATCTTCAATCTGTCATGTTGATTTGCATAAGCTGCTTTTGCGGATTTATCAAATACCAGCGCAAACTGTCCACAAAAACGGATTTGACAAAATATCCCCTAAACACAAGACGATGCTCGAGCAAGCATAGGGAGAGAGAGGGAGCGAGGGAGAGAGAGAGAGAGAGAGAGAGAGAGAGAGAGAGAGAGAGAGAGAGAAACAGAGAGAGAGAAACAGAGAGAGAGAAACAGAGAGAGAGAAACAGAGAAAGAGAGACAGAGAGAGGGGAGAGAGAGAGAGAGCGTGGGAGAAAGAGAGAGAGAGAGAGAAACAGAGAGAGGGGGAGAGAGAGAGAGAGCGAGGGAGAAAGAGAGAGAGAGAGAGAGAGAGAGAGAGAGAGAGAGGGGTCACTACCATCTCTACATTGTCTGAAGAAGGAGGGAGCAGAGTGATAGAGGGAGAGCAGAGATGTCTTTCACTGAAGCCTATAAACCTACAGGTCCTGAAACAAACAGAACAATATCGCTGTCATCGTGTTCCAGTAAGATCGCTGAAAGATCGATTCCACCCTCATTTTCATATGTAATTGGGAACAGATCATCACAGAATTAATAATGTAATTAGCTTATGGCAATGATTTAATTCTGGGAAGGAACTGCGTATTAAATCACTGCTAAGACGTGCATAATAAGTGTCCGAATTATATTAGCAGCAGAGGAATAAGGTCGGAGGTCAGGCGCTGTGTTCCACACCCTCAGTCAGTCTGAGGAGGATTAGCCTGAGGCTAACGCTAACACAGCCAGCCAGATGGATCTGCTCGGCTACACTAGCTAGCTAGACTCCCGGGAGGCCCTAACCATACTCCTCTTTTAAATGGCTGAGAGGGCAGCCTTAAGTCATAAACACATCATCTCATACACACAACACACTGAACGCACACACTCACACATCGTCCTACCCTTCTGAGACTAGACATGCATGTTTATCACACGGGTATCACCTAGTGTGACAGACTGACAGGGAAACCGAAGACGCAATTACAGTGTGTTCTCCTACTGTCTAGTCTCCTACTGTCTGCAACAAAGACACAGACACACACAGACACAAAGCATCTAGACTTGTAACTATTTTTCTTGTCGGGGTAGGTAGGGTAACACCTCCCAAACTGTAGAGAAATGTCTCAGCGCAGTGCCCTCCCTTCACTGGGACTACAGCTCTCATTTAGAGAGAACCACTGAGTACAGTCACAACACTCACACATCTGGTGTTAATTTGCTTTGGTTTCCTGAAAACACAAACTTTGGTTTCCTTTCTTTAATACCACAAGCATTGCATTTTTCAAGGGCCATGCCCTGATTTGCTTTGTGTACCATAGGCTCTGCTAGCTTTGTGTAGTGTAGGCTCTGCTAGCTTTGTGTACCGTAGGCTTTAATAGCTTTGTGTAGCGTAGGCTCTGCTAGCTTTATGTACCGTAGGCTCTGCTAGCTTTTTGTAGCGTAGGCTCTGCTTACTTTGTGTAGCGTTGTCTCTGCTAGCTTTGTGTAACATAGGCTCTGCTAGCTTTGTGTAGTGTAGGCTCTGCTAGCTTTGTGTACCGTAGGCTTTACTAGCTTTGTGTAGCTTAGGCTTTACTAGCTTTGTGTAGCGTAGCCTCTGCTAGCTTTGTGTAGCATAGGCTCTGCTAGCTTTGGTTGTTGTGGTTGTATGGCTGCTGCTGTAGCATTGTGTATTTGTATGTGTTGTTCTTATGTTTTTCTGTGCCCTCTATAAGCAGGCGTGCATGAAGCAGCGCAGGACCTTGTTTGTTGTTGTTTGGGCGTCTGCTGTGTGTTGCCGGGGGCGACACAGACGGTGTGTGGGGCCATCGATCAGGCCAGCCAGGCAGGTTGGAGGGCGGATAACAATACCCCTCTCGGCGGGACGCTGGCGCTCTCTTCCTGGAGCGTTGGGGGGAAGGGGGGGAGGGGTGCACGGGAAGTGGCCCAAGCCCCTCTGAGGCCTTTACCGCCTGTTCTGTTACTGTTCTCCATGTCCCCCGTATACCCCGTCCCCATCCCCGTCCCCCCTCAGATCTGTCCAACAGGAACTCCCAGCTGCTCCCTCCACACACACAGACACAGCCAACCTCACAAAGATGACATCAATCCCAACCATGATGTCGCCACCAAATTATAGGACCACAAACAGGGTCTTCTGAAATCCTACTTCTGTACCTCTGACTCTGCCGTTTAATGTGAGAGAGGTAAGGAGACTGTAGGACTGTTGAAAAGGTGGTGACTCGCCCTTCAGTTGATTGTGGTGACTCTCTTTTCAGTTGATTTGCCCCGTGGGTGAGTATAGTTACATCTGTATAACAACACTGGCAGATCATTTGTACATAAATACTTAGCGCCATGTTAGCAGAATCCAGGGACATGGAGCAAGGGACCACGCAGGGCTTTCTTCCTCTTATTGACCTGTAGAGGCCCTGGAAAGGCCCTGGCATTGTAGAGGCTATCCTGACATTGGGCCCTGGAAGACAGGCTATCCTGACATTGGGTTCAGAAGGACAGGCTATCCTGACATTGGGCCCTGGAGGACAGGCTATCCTGACATTGGGCCCTGGAAGACAGGCTATCCTGACATTGGGCCCTGGAAGACAGGCTATCCTGACATTGGGCCCTGGAAGACAGGCTATCCTGACATTGGGCCCTGGAAGACAGGCTATCCTGACATTGGGCCCTGGAAGACAGGCTATCCTGACATTGGGCCCTGGAAGACAGGCTATCCTGACATTGGGCCCTGGAAGACAGGCTATCCTGACATTGGGCCCTGGAAGACAGGCTATCCTGACATTGGGCCCTGGAAGACAGGCTATCCTGACATTGGGTTCAGAAGGACAGGCTATCCTGACATTGGGCCCTGGAGGACAGGCTATCCTGACATTGGGCCCTGGAGGACAGGCTATCCTGACATTGGGCCCTGGAGGGCAGGCTATCATGATATTGACAGAGACACCCAGCCACAGGCTGTCCTTATCCCTGCCTATATCTCCAGAAATACCTCCCAAACAGTCAGACTACCAAACCCAGGATTGGGTGGCTCTAGTCATTTGGGTCACTGTGGCTCCTGTGGTATTGCTGCAACTCCCCTAGCCAGAAACCCAGAGCAAAACAAAAGGCATATAAACAGAAGGGAAATGAAAGAGTGTTTCTTGGGTTGTTCTCTCCCTAGCTGGCTGGCTGGGTGCTCTCTTTATAGCCTGTCATCACAGAGAGAGCTGCTGTCGAGCTGGGAGAGAAGGGGGAGAGAGAACCAGGGGCGAAAGAGAAAGAAAGAAAGAGAGAGAGAGAGAGAGAGAGAGAGAGAGGCTAGCTCTAGGCCCTGTTACACAGCAGCTGGCTGTCCAACAGCCAGACCTGTTAAAGAGCTGCCTAGCTGCCGTAGGAAATGAGTGTTGTGAACATTAGAGCCATACAGACCATAACACAGCCCACAGCAGTCTGGGAGGGAGGCCGCTAGGCAGGCGGGGCCTGGAACCCCTTTTTGGTTCCAGGTAGAACTCTTTTGTGTTCCATGTAGAACCCTCTGTGTAAAGGGTTCTACATGGAACTTAAAATGGTTATACCTGGAACCAAAAGAGTACTACCTGGAACCAAAAAGTGTTCTTCAAAGGGTTCTCTTCTTCTATGGGGACAGCCAAAGAACCCTTTCAGGTTCTAGATAGCAACTTTTTTCCTAAGAGCGTACAGGTCAAATTAACACTCAATAAATACACAGATGCCGAAATCCATATGTTGAAATATCAGGTTTGGCATAATTCATTGAAAATAAAATGTGATTT
This sequence comes from Oncorhynchus kisutch, assembly GCF_002021735.2. Taxonomy (NCBI): domain Eukaryota; kingdom Metazoa; phylum Chordata; class Actinopteri; order Salmoniformes; family Salmonidae; genus Oncorhynchus; species Oncorhynchus kisutch. The sequence continues at coordinate 55,092,897 of NC_034179.2, forward strand.
GAAATAATAAGCTGGAGGGAGGCTAAGAATGAGTAACATACATAGAATGGAGATGTTTTTGTGTAGCCACAAGCACATCTCTAGTGAGGGATGTTTTAGAGAGCATTGCCTCCCCAGGTCCCAGTGCCTTACCCCCAACCGCAAGCCCTCAAGCCACCCCCCAGTCCCACACACACACACACACACACACACCCTCGTTGCCCCTAGAGGATAAGGCCTCTGCTGTGAACCTGAACGGCAGGAGAGGAGAGGAGAAATGAATCATTCAACATGGTAAGAGACTGTTAAAGCCTCTGAACATTTTACAGGCTGGCTGGAGGCCTGAAATACACTAACATCCATCCCACCTCAGGAATCCCAGCTACCCACCGAGAAGAATATGAAAATACAACTGTCTAGAGGTGTCGCTTCCAGTGAGATTTGTGTACATCGCTGGGATGTGTAATAACAGAAGTGATTCATATTGTTGTCATTCCTGGCTTGTTCTGTCAACTCTTCCATCATCTGCCTCTTGGTCCAAAGAATTTAGAAAACAACAGTACTAACAGACTAAATTGGCCACACTTGTGTTGCAACTGGAGAAAGAACACAGTGACAGCAGCCTTCAGGTGCTTTTTAACAGGCCCTTTACCAGGCTCAGATGCGCCACACGGTGCTGAGACAACAACAAAAAAACAGGACACCTCTCATCCCTCTGCCTGTGTACGGAGGGTGAAATTCATGCCCACCTAAAACACACGCACACACCCACACACCCCAGGAAGTGAAACCAGGCCTTGTGTGGAGTGTTCAGTGTAGCAGCGTGGCGGCACCCACTCCTCCAGCGCCCGCGGCTCCCTGGGATGTGGTGTGGGTCGGGCAGCGTGGACGCAGCCATCCATTAAATCAGACAAGGTTTGCATTTTTATTTGGACGCCACTATTAATAATGAAGTGATGCACGGCTGGCATATTTCCCTCCCTGTCCTTTCACCCCTCCTCCCTCCTCCTCACTCACAGATGCTTTTGGCTCTCTCTGCTGGGTCCAGCTGAGTACTAACGTGATACCTAGCTCAACATGCTCCATTCAACACAGCCATACGTTGAGTCAACAGCAGGTTCACACTGCCCCCTCCTCTTCTCTCAGCCAGCCAGCCTGCCAGCCTACCGAGCACTGCAGGAGGGAATGCGAGCCAGCAGCTATATTATACAAACAGTCAAAGTCAGTATGTTCCATGACTAACGTGGTGGCCCGTTGCATCTAGACACACTTTAGAGCCATTTGAGGGACATGGAGTGCTCTGTTCACTCACTAGTGCGGTTCATGCTGGGTAGCTAGATGAGTGACTGAGTGCCCACTGGAGGTATATGTGAATGGGAGACAACGTCCAAGATGTCCGACCGTTGTTTCCGATGTAATCTGGTCACGTTTGCGTGCACCGTTTCCGTGGCTGCTGTCATCTGCTTGACAGAGCCGATAACAGTGGAACGCGTGCTTCTAGACTGGAACCCTGGCCCCGTGTGAGTGCCAAGTCCAGGGCATTATGAAGACGCCTGCTTGCGTTCGTAAAAGAAGGTTGACAAAGCGTGATGAACTGTGTCATTTGAATAATACTTCACAACTGTTCCCAATTAGCTGTCAATGTCACTGCCAATAGACGCGCTTCGACGGTATTGGTCTACATGCCAAATAGGTGGTGGACAGGCGGGCGGTGGAGTTTCAACATAAAGCTAAGTGAATAATATGTCAGACTAAATGCTTTATAATGTTGTAGGTTTACACACCACAACGAAACTATACTTTTACATTGAGGCTAGACAAAAAGTTTGCATCTGTTAGTTAGACCAATCTGCATCGAACCACAGGAGGCATGGGCCCTGTACTCGGCATAGGGGTAGAAGGAGAGAAGACTGGCACAGAGAGAGAAAGATAGGGGAAGAGAGAGAAAGAGAGAGAGAGAGAAATTGAGGGAAGACTGGCAGTTTTAAACCAACCAAATGTTTAGTTAGTCAATCATAGTTACCCACAACCCCTTAGGGCATTCCCTCCTCCAGAAAAGTGAGGGAACGAAAAGAGAGAGAGAGAGGTAGCTGGCTTCAGGCCCCTGTTCTGATACTCTATACTCAGCAGTGGTGTGTATTCATGGGTACCAAGGGAAGCCAGGCTTCCCCCCAAAAAATAGTTCAATGTAAAAAAAATATATAATAATAATAATTTATCTTTCGTCATAATTTTCCTTCAATTCACAAGAGGCAAAAATTTATCTCACAGGTGGAAGCATCCGAGCGAAACTGCGCCCCTCTGTCTCTCTATGTGTAGGCCATCTATCTGATGCTGTCTGGTCCAAATGAATAGGACATTGTCAAGGGAAGGCGAGGGAAGCCAGCGAGCATCTGGCCTACCTTGACAAAAAAACTATAACCAATTTGCCAATCAGCGTTGCGATAAACTGAGCGAGCTCATCTGTGAAAGGTGTCAAGGGAAGCCAGCTTGGATTTGGCGTCACTCCTGTCAAATCCCATTCAGAGCATTTGTCATTGACAGAAAAATTGGAATTGTTGCATTTAGTTTTGGTGTCGTCCTCCAGTGACTAGCCAGCTAGCTAAAATGGTCCCTTCCCTAAATTAGCCATGGATGGGGATAGAGATTTGGACTTGTGGTTTTACTTAATGCTCCGTACTGGCCAATGATTATAATGGCGATTCTGATCCAACCATTAATTCATACATTGTGCCCCTGGCCTAAGAGGATGGAAGTTCAATACGTAGCTAGATGTAACTAGATAATGTTAACTAGCTAACGTTGCCCGTGAATGAAATTTAGGGGGGAGGATGGCTTCCCCAGTAATTTTACCCACGCACCGCTACTGATTCTCAGTAACACCTGAGAACTGACTGTAGCATTACACCACCACCAGGGCCACATCAGCAGCCCTGCACACTGGCTCCCTACCCAGGCTCCAACTATCCTGTTTTTCTTTGTCTGTTTGTTTTCCATATTCCTTTCCAGGAGTGATATGTAGGCCTCCGTTGTGTGGTGTGGATGGGGTGTGAGGTGGTGAGTGGCAGGCAGTGACAGCCCTCACACCCCCGTGCCCCCCCCCATCCCCCCGTCCCCTCCCCTGTCACACTCTGTCCGCTCCGTCACAGACAGGCCAGGCAGACCTCCTATTCCCTGAAGTCAGGCCGTCCCCGGCCCGTCCCCTGGCCCACACTGTCACTCACCGCCCGGTCGCTCATTTAGGCCAGGCCATGTGACCAGACTGACCCTGTGACTAGTGGACCAGGACAGGACAGGACAGTACAGGACCCGGCAACGGTCTGTTCAGCCAAAACACAGAGACTGAGACTGTCAACACGGTGTGGGTGGTGAGCTGACGGCTGCTCCTCCCTAGCCGGGCCTGGTTTAATGTGCCTGTGGCTGTTCCGGTTTAAAACCTGGGGCCTGAAAGGCTAAGATGGTTAAGAGACTGAGAGGCAGGCAGGGAGGGAGGATATAAACAGCACATTGATGGACAGTAGCCATCTGAACATGCCACCAAAAGGCCTTTTGAAGCCCGGCTGCATGTAAGGCGCCCTTGAAAACACTGAGCAATGTTTCAAAGCCTGGGTTTCAAACAGTGCTCCCCGCAATGTCAGAGTACCAGCAGAATGTACGTATGCAGAGAGCTAAATGATGCTAGGCTTGGAGTAAGAAGAAACAGCGTGGTATATTAAGTTCCTCTCTTAATATAATGATACATACACACGCATACACAAACACACTCAATGCTCTCGCAAGCACACCCAAATTATGGGCATATTTACATTGGTCAGGAGAAAAAACTACTGAGTCTTTCTATTGAGTGCCTGTGGGAGTTTCCAGGTGAACAGCGTCTGTTTGCTTTTTAATGACAGAGCAAATGCAACACACACTCTGCACAGCGCTGTTTCTGGCTAGGTGGGTGGGGGGCAGTGTGTCTGTGTGTGTGTGTGTGGGGGGGGGGGGGCGTGTGTGTCCAGGCTACAGGCAGTGTGGCACACAGCGGCTCATTCATGGCAAGCAGGCTCTGGGGTCAGGCCTGTTGAGGTAGGGGGTGCGGCTGGGACACTAATGGCCCGTGGAGTGAGAGGGCCTCTGTGTTACAGGCACCCAGGGGCCAGAGGCCTCCCAAAACCACAGCTCCACCACGGACCAAGAGGCTACTCTACCCACCGCCACCAGCTGACAGCAGGGAGGCCAGCCTGGGGAGGCTGGGAGGTGGTAGGCTGGTCTGGGGGTGGGGCACAATGCAGAATCCTCCACCACTGGACCCCTCTTTGTAAACATGATGAGAAGAAAATGGCCCCTGCCTCATGACATCACATCCTGCCATCTTTGGGCACGTTTCTTGCTGAGACTGTACTTGAATGTTAATTTGAGGAGAATGTTTGAAGTCGTCTTTGACTTATTGAAAGAGAGAGTGTGTGTGTGCGTGTGTGCGTGTGTGCGTGCGTGTGTGTGTGCGTGTGTGCGTGTGTGTGTGTGTGTGTGTGTGTGTATGCGTGTGTGTGTGTGTATGCGCGTGTGTGATGGTTGCTAGTCAATCTGAACTGCAGGAAGGGCTCGGAATGACACATCCGCTGATAAAGCTGCATGTGAGTCTGTCAGTCCGGCCGTCCGACCTGAGTGTGGAGGGACAGATGGGAGACAGGGAGTTATCCATGGCCTGGCACTGTTTGTTGCTTTTAGGGTAAGGGGATCCCTGCCGGAAGGCTGTGGGAGGGAGGGGGGGGGGGCACATCTGTCTGGGACAAGCCCTGTGGCAATGTCGTTTCACCCCAACATTCACCCCTCTTGCCTCCTGCCCTCCCTCCCAGGCTCCTATCCTGATCCTTTGTAATAAACCAAGCCAATGGGAGTTACGGTCATCTCTGCTCCTATAACTGACTGTAACCGTCATATTATAGTCTGCAGGACTCCACCTCAGGCACTGGACCACACAAACCAGCTCAACTTTCCAACAGCAGACAGCCAGAGATATCTGGCTGGGAGAAAGGAAAGGCTCTCTATTGAGACAGAATTAACCATGAAGCGATGTGGGTGTCGCAGTTAAACTGAATTAGCATTGAATGTAAATGTCTGGCTACTTAATGGCAGAACAGGTGCAGTCAGAGACCCTAAATGAGATAAATGAATAAAACATTTCTCTCTCTCCCTCTGCCCCTCTCTTCTCTCTCTTTCTCTTTCTCCCTCCCTCTCTCTCTCTCTTTCTCTTTCTCCATCTCTCAATCTCACTCTTGCTGTCTCTCGCTCGCTCTCTCTCTCTCTCACACACACACACACACACAGAGAGAGAGAGAGAGAGAGAGAGAGAGCGGTGAAAGCTGACACAAAGTCAATGGCATGAATAATTCACAGCACTCTCCTTCTCCGAGCCACGGCTGACCTTTCCCCGCAGGAAGTGGAATCGAAACACAACAATGGGCCTGGAGCTGAAGCGTACCACGCGAGGGGAGAGGGTGGGGGAGTGGGGGTCTCCCATAACACCACACCACCACCAAGACATTAAAGATGGGTCAGAATAAGGACGATTAAACAGAATGAGTAAATCATGGCTAAAGCTCATATACCTCACCTACAGCTGTCTGTCTGTAAACCCTCAACTAAATCTAAGCCCTCAGAATGAATAGATAAACAAATCTGTAATCAACAACCACAAGTGTTATGTATTGTGTTCTACCATGTAGGAATCAACACATGCATGTAACTCATCCATTTTCAATTATATCTCATAATGTCCACAAAACATCACCACTTCCCACAGAAATAGTGATGAATTCCCTGTCAATGCTTCCCATGTCTTCCCATACGCTAGTATTATATAGCTGTCATTAGTGATCCATTCTATCAGTGTAGTCAGTAGATGAGTCTACTGTAATGTGTCAGGCAGTAACAGTTTGTGTGTGTGTGTGTGTGTGTGTGTGTGTGTGTGTGTGTGTGTGTGTGTGTGTGTGTGTGTGTGTGTGTGTGTGTGTGTGTGTGTGTGTGTGTGTGTGTGTGTGTGTGTGTGTGCGTGTGTGTGTGCGTGCGTGCGCGTGAGTGTGTGTGCGTGCATGCGTGTGCGTGTGCATGAGTGTGCGTGCGTGTGCGTGTGCGTGAGTGTGCGTGCGTGCGTGTGTGCATGTGTGTAAGTGTGCATGAGTGTATGTGTGTGTGCGTGTGTATTTTGGGAAGTAGGACAGACAGGGGAGTAGGGCTGATGGCTGATGTGATGCGGTGAGGCATCAAGCTCTGTGATCTCAGCCTGCTGATGAGAGCTAATGAGATTAGTGAGGCCCCAGGTGTGTGCGTGTGTATGTATGTTTGTATGTGTGTGTGTGTGTGTGTGGGGGGGGGGGGGGGGGGGGGGGGGGGGGGGGGGTTGGGGGGGGGGGGGGGGGGGGGTGCGTCTATTTCTACTTGAATTATTACACACTATTTGAATCTAATAAGTCAGCCATCATTCAAGACAAATTAGGTAGCGGCCTACATAGAAAAATATGGGATACTTCCTTCGATTTTCTAGTCTGACATTTTCCTATTTATGTGCCAAGAGAAATAAGAGTTAATAAAATGGCAGAATGTGCACTTTAAGCAGGGCGGCCTGAAACTTGCTTGCCCCCCTGTTAGACTTTCACTTCCTCCATCTCTACAGCACAGCTTCCTACTTGTAGCCCCAGAACCCCTGATGGATGTAAATCTGAGCTCAGAATTTGAATAAGTCTCACATTAGTCACAGAGAGTTGAAAGACAAAACAATAAGAGGACATTTTGGATGTCCCACAAAGTTGGAATTCTTCATCATTTCAACGCATTTTTACAAGCTCAAACTTTTTTCTTCAAAGAAAGCCTTTGGTGGACATACAGTGGGGCAAAAAAAGTATTCAGTCAGACACCAATTGTGCAAGTTCTCCCACTTAAAAAGATGAGAGACCTGTAATTTTCATCATAGGTACACTTCAACTATGACAGACAAAATGAGAAAAAATTATCCAGAAAATCACATTTTAGGATTTTTAATGAATTTATTTGCAAATTATAGTGGAAAATAAGTATTTGGTCACCTACAAACAAGCAAGACTTCTGGCTCTCACAGACCTGTAACTTCTTTAAAAGGCTCCTCTGTCCTCCACTCGTTACCTGTATTAATGGCACCTGTTTGAACTTGTTATAAGTATAAAAGACACCTGTCCACAACCTCAAACAGTCACACTCCAAACTCCACTATGGCCAAGACCAAAGAGCTGTCAAAGGACACCAGAAACAAAATTGTAGACCTGCACCAGGCTGGGAAGACTGAATCTGCAATAAGTAAGCAGCTTGGTTTGAAGAAATCAACTGTGGGAGCAATTATTAGGAAATGGAAGACATACAAGAACACTGATAATCTCCCTCGATCTGGGGCTCCACGCAAGATCTCACCCCGTGGGGTCAAAATGATCACAAGAACGGTGAGCAAAAATCCCAGAACCACATAGGGGGACCTAGTGAATTACCTGCAGAGAGCTGGGACAAAAGTAACAAAGCCTACCATCAGTAACACACTACGCCGCCAGGGACTCAAATCCTGCAGTGCCAGACGTGTCCCCCTGCTTAAGCCAGTACATGTCCAGGCCCCTCTGAAGTTTGCTAGAGAGCATTTGGATGATCCAGAAGAAGATTGGGAGAATGTCATATGGTCAGATGAAACCAAAATATAACCTTTTGGTAAAAACTCAGCTCATCGTGTTTGGAGGACAAAGAATGCTGAGTTGCATCCAAAGAACACCATACCTACAGTGAAACATGGGGGTGAAAACCTAGCCAGTCTCCAGATCTCAACCCCATAGAAAGTCTTTGGAGGGAGTTGAAAGGCCGTGTTGCCCAGCAACAGCCACAAAACATCACTGCTCTAGAGGAGATCTGCATGGAGGAATGGACCAAAATACCAGCAACAGTATGTGAAAACCTTGTGAAGACTTACAGAAAACGTTTGACCTCAAAGGGTATATAACAAGTATTGAGATAAACTTTTGTTATTGACAAAATACTTATTTTCAATCATAATTTGCAAATAAATTCATTAAAAGTCCTACAATGTGATTTTCTGGATGTTTTTTCAGATTTTGTCTGTCATATTTGAAGTGTACCTATGATGAAAATTACAGGCCTCTCTCATCTTTTTAAGTGGGAGAACTTGCACAATTGGTGGCTGACTAAATACTTTTTTGCCCCACTGTAAGTCAGATGAAATGCATGAACTGTGCGACCTGCACATCTGTCAGGGCACGGCTGTGTCACCTCTGTGAGGCGCCCACAAAACGGGCCAGGGCTGAACAGGAAGTGACATCAGCTCCCAGAGAGGTGCGCTTCCTGTCTGCCATTCTTCGCTGGAGACAAAAAAAACACAGCGATCAGCAGGAAACCCTGAACATCAGCTCAGAGCCCAGATCACTTCCAACATCCTTTCCACACCTAACCACACTGCAACACACACACACGCACACACACACTGACATACAGACACACACACTTTCAGATGGACGCTTATAGAAGAAACCACCAACCACCACCAGCTATTTCAAAAGACAAAACTCTATCCCAACCATTTAGACACAAGACTATGAATGGAGGTCTGTGTTCTGCAGATGTCTGGCCCAGAGAGAGACCCATCAGAAGACAATAAACACTTGGGGAAAACAGGAGGGAGATAGATGAATGACTGTCATCAATTTTTCATGACCCTCTCCATTTCAAATGAACCCCTTGTCTGTGTGTACCTTGGGGGGCATCTTTAACATTCATCCCTAGAGGAGGAGGGGCTTGTTCGAGGGTGTAACAGTGGGTAAAATCCTGCTCAACGCTCACAACCCATCTACACTGAAATGTCAAAGGCCACTAGAACCCAGACTTACATTTTTTTTTTTTATAAAATAAAAAAACACTCAAACCCCCAGTAAATGTATGACTGGCAGCCCGGGTTCCCCCCTTCTCCCCACCTGACTGCATGACTTTGATTGACGGGACTCACTGCTCTCCTGTCACTGCCCCCCCCCCCCCCCCCCCCCACACGGTACGACCCCTTTAAGCCCCATAGCCCACGGACGAATGCTGAAAGGTCTCCCGCGGGCTCCCGTGGAGTGGCCAGGGGTGACCCCCACCCCCGGAGGACACAGATGAGTGGCCCCAGCAACCTTCTAGCACTGAGCCTCAGACACACTGAGCCGCTGAGCCCCTCAGCCTAGCAGGCTAGCAGACTAGCAGCCTAGCAGCCTAGCAGACTCGTGGAGCCTGAGCTGAGCTGTGTGGTAGGTAGCCCTCAGGGCCATGGGAGAAGAAAGAAGGGGGAGGCGAAAGAAATCAAACACTGCTGAGAGAGAGAGAGAGAGAGAGAGAGAGAGAGAGAGAGAGAGAGAGAGAGAGAGAGAGAGAACCTGAGTCTACGCCTTCACGATGGTGAATCACTGAAACAATACTGAAATACACTACGGGAAAAATAAGGAACAGAACGTCAGAAATCAGCTCAATGTAATTGAAGAATCCATAGAATCCACCACTTCTGGGAAAATTTGCCTAAGACGTATGTAAACTTCCGACTTCAACTGTACATGTTCAAAGACTAATCTTAGAATCAACTATTAAAGACTACCAGAACCCACTAGATTCATTGAATTACATTGAATGAACTACATGACAAAATACAAACCCTCCAACCCACAAAGGCCTGTGGGATTGATGGTATCCTAAAATAAATTATAACATTTACAGACCACAAATTCCAATTGGCTATACTTAAACTCTTTAACATCATCTTCAGCTCTGGCATATTCCCCAATATTTGGAACCAAGGACTGATCACCCCAATCAACAAAAGTGGAGACAAATTTGACTCCAGCATCAACCTTGGGAAAATCCTCTGCATTGTCGTTAACAGTAGACTCATACTCAGCAAAAACAATGTACTGAGCAATTGTTTTTTTAAACAAATTACCATATGACAGACCACGTATTCACCCTGCACACCCTAATTGATAAACAAACCAAAACAAAGCCAAGTCTTCTCATGCTTTGTTGGTTTCAAAAAAGCTTTCAACTCAATTTGGCATGAGGGTCTGCTATACAAATTGATGTAAAGTGGTGTTGGGGGAGAAACATATAAGACATTGTAAAATCCATGTACTCAAACAACAAGTGTGCAGTTACAATTGGCAAAAAACACACACATTTCCTTCCACATGGCCGGGGGGGTGAGACAGGGATGCAGCTTAAGACCCACCCTCTTCAACATATATATCAACGAATTGGCGAGGGCACTAGAACAGTCTGCAGTACCCGGTCTCACCCTTCTAGAATCTGGAGTCAAATGTCTACTGTTTGCTGATCATCTGGTGCTTTTGTCCCCAACCAAGGAGGGCCTACAGCAGCATCTAGATCTTCTGCACAGATTCTGTCAGATATTGGCCCTGGCAGTAAATCTCAGTAAGGCAAAAAATAATGGTGTTCCAAAAAAGATCCAGTTGCCAGGACAACGAATACAAGTTCCATCTGGACACCGTCGCCCCAGAACACACAAAAAACTACACATACCTCGGCCTAAACATCAG
>NC_034179.2:55113458-55120958 GCF_002021735.2 Oncorhynchus kisutch
AGGAAAGGAGAGGACAGACTCCTCATTCTGCCTCCCCTCGTCTTCCCTCCCTGACTGCGGAGGAGCACTCATTGTACACACTGACCACTCCACGTACACTCTTGCACGCACACTGTGGTACTCACTGTAAACTCTACAGATAGAACCATAAGGTACACTCTGACCAAACCATACCAGATACATAGATTGTACTGATTGTGTGCCCCGCTTTCCCTCATGGCATCAGCAGCCTCAAAGGGAGTAATACACAGACACATGCACACAGACATGCAGGCACACACACACGCACGCACACACACACACACACACACACACACACGCACATGCACACGCACACGCACACGCACACACACACACACACGCACACACACACACACACACTCACACACACACACACACACACACACACACGCACACACACACACACACGCACACACACACACACACACACACACACACACGGACATGGACACAGTAGGAGTAGCAGAGCCAGTGGAGGACTGTGTTACGGTACCTGTCGATGATGACTGGGTCAGACGGGGTCTCGTTGCGGTTGCCACAGCTCTTCTTGTCACAGCAGCGGCTGAGGGGTACAGAGTGAGAGAAGGGGGGGGTTAAAGAGAGAAAGAAAAACAGAGCCATGTTTCAGAGAGAGCTGCTTCAGCCAGGTCCAGGCTCAGACCTCCACAGGATAAAGGGGAAGGTACCAATTACCCAACAGCCTGGTCCTGTTCTGAGGCCTGAACTAAGCCCTGCCCAGCCCACCCAGCCCTTTGTCACCTGTAGAACAGACTGCCTCTGTGTGTCTGGGTACATTATTTATCTCTACATATGGCTTGATTACAGCAGCCCACAAAGACAAGTCATTCAGGGGCCAGCTTGGTTAGGGGATGACAGGTGTGCTAAGGGAGAGGAGTGAGGGCTGGGAGGGTGAGAGCACCCCTTGTATCACCTGAGGCAGGTAGCTGGTAATCACCCCCCTCCCTCTCTCTCCCAGTCTCTCCCCCTTTCTCTTCACCCTCCTGGGTCAAACACTCTCTGTTCACTGCTAACCTGACACCTCCTCCCCTGCCTCACTCTGACAAAGGTGAGCATCATGGGGGGCTGGAGGGTGGCTGGGCTGGGCTGGGTTCGAGGGAGTAGGGGTGCGGTGGTAGGGAGCTGGAGGGAGGGAGGCTGCGGGGAAAGTGGAGCAGCTTGGAGAGACCCCCAGCTCATGTTTCCAGTGCACAGATGGCAGTGGGGTGTAGAATGGGGCTGGGGACAGGCCTGTCACATAAAACCCAAGGCATTGTCTCCCTCCTACGGGGCTGCTCTCTGCACTGAGTCAACCTACACCCCCCCATCCATCCCCCCCATCCATCCCTCCTCTCTCTGTTACTTCATCCCCCTCTCTATTCCTTCCTCCCTCCCTCTTCTCTCTCAGCCTTCTGCCTCATCCATTTGGCAGAACTGATCGATCAGCTCCATTAATGATTCATATTGTGGCTCTCATGCCTCAGAGATATTGTAATGCAGGAGTGTAAAAGCAGCGCATCTGACTGAATCACATGTGGAGAGTGCAGTACACAACAGAAAGACAGGCCAACTGTGTGCAGAACCGTCTCTGCAGAGAGCAGGAGAACATTGTGACTGTAAAAGCTGCGGGTACAGCTATAAGTGAAAATGCATTGCTGGTGTAGTGAGAACAAATGAGAGTCAACCAAAGGATTTCAGGAGGACGTCCCAGGTCTTTGAAACATCTCGTTCTTTCTTTATTTGGCCTCTCTCATCTGTCTCCCCCTTGCTCTCATTTCTGTGCGACTCTCTGAAGTGGGTCACATTGGATCAGAATAGAGCGAGGCTTGGGGGGGGGGGGGGGGACTAGAGCACTGATTCGTGGCTTCCCTGCAATCCAATCATCAGGCAGCACCCATGGGAGACAGGATTCTTTTCTATTACCCTCCCCGCATATACACACTCACTGTCACCCACCAACCCCCCCCCCCTTCCTCCAACCAAAATTATGCTAATTAGTACATGCCTCCACCAGCTTTGTTGAGGGGATATTTTCTTTTCCTGTTAACTTCCATTCGTTCCCGCAGGACATCCAAAGGAAATCACATCTTTAATCTCAACGCTTCCTTCCTGCCGCAGCTTTTGAAGAAATGAAATCTAAATCGCCTCGTGTAATTAACAGGATGTAGTGATGTCTGTTCCTGTGAGGACAATGCTACCATACCAGACCCTCTAACCCTTGTTTATTTTTAATTTACTCCAAAACCATGACAAATTATTTCAGTTCACCGGCTCTTGCCTAAAACCAAAACATTAAATCCCAATTTGTTTAATTAGTGGATCTCATCATTTGGAAATTACTTTTTTGTTGGTCCACGTAAAATGTAATATGACCTTAAATGTGTTCCTCCTCTGTGGAAGCGTTAGAAAGCTCATTGCAGCCCGTTATTTGAGTTTGTAAAATGAAAGGACTAAGCACTTATGTCCCACGGTTGCAAGCTGGCTTGGCACCATATGGCTAATGGTGAGGCACGGCAATTAGCAGTACTGATTAATGGTGAGCAGACTCATTTTCTGCTTATAATTGAGACTGTGTTTGAACCCCCAGTGCAGAATCAGCACGTCTCCATCCCCGAGACTGGGGACTGGGGACTGGGGACTGGGGAGGGGTGCAGGGCAGGTGGGACTGGCACCCCAAAAGTCACTGTCTGATACATCACGGGCTCCATGGTTAGGTTCCTCACACTACTGGGCCTCTCTACTGATGTCTCGCACTCTCTCAAACCCTATACAATGCCTTAACCAAACACTGCTTAGCAGGTCTATTCAACTCTTCCCCTACGAGGTCTGGAGCCTGCTGGTTTTCTGTTCTACCTAATAATTAATTGCACCCACCTGGTGTCTCAGGTCTAAATCAGTCCCTGATTAGAGGGGAAGAATGTTTTTTTTTTTTATAAAAAATTGTTTTAAGTGGAACTGGCTTCGAGGTCCAGAGTTGAATTTGAGGGCCGTAGATGGGGAATGGCTATACTGTACAACTGTGGTGGCTGCATGGGAATGATGGGTCAAATTTAGGCTGTAAACCCTGTGCTAAAAAGATCATTGTGTGATAATTATCGATTTCTAATGCTACTGTTAATCACGACTTTATCTCAAATCAAAGAGTGAGTAACAGTTAAAGTGCTTCTGAAGAAAATTCATGTTCTAAATATGAGTATGAAAGAGGGGTATGCATCTTTGTGTGTGTGTGTGTGTGTGTGTGTGTGTGTGTGTGTGTGTGTGTGTGTGTGTGTGTGTGTGTGTGTGTGTGTGTGTGTGTGTGTGTGTGTGTGTGTGTGTGTGTGTGTGTGTGTGTGTGTGTGTGTGTGTGTGCATACGTACGTGCGTGCGTGTGTGACTATGTGTGCGTATAAGTACATAAGTCCTTGCATATATTTCATAGTCACAATGCAAGGGAAGGCCCATTTGTTAGCAGCTGAACAACAGGAGAATTCAAATTGAGTAATGAGTTTCTGCATGTCCTAATTAAGCAGGCATCAGAGAGGTATTTTTAGGGGGAAAGAGAACTGTTCAAATGCCTCTAAAAATAGGAAGGAGTCTATCCTCACAACCCAGTTCCAAGCAAATTCATCTTTTGATTTTAATTAAAGGTACAACATTTGATCGCAAAACTCATCTTCCTCTACTTTCCCTGTTTCTTCGTTCCCCTTCTTCTGCTGGGAGGTATAGGGGTGACCTGCTTAGCTACAGTAAGGTTGAGCCTCTATGAGAACTGCCATAGACAACGCATGGTGAGGCCTTGCCATCACTGTAACATACTGTACGTATATGGTTGAGTAGTGCAGTGCAGTGAAGTGTAGTGTGGCGTAGTGTAGCCTAGCCTAGCGTAGCGCAGTGTAGCATCAGACTGGGGGAGAAGCAGAGTTTGAGAGCTTCCTCTTCTTACCTGCACATGATCTCGTGTGTCAGTAACACTCGGCACATCTCTGGGTTCTTGTCTTGACCTTCATAAATAATGGCCTGCGAGGGGGAAAATGATCAAAAATATTATATTAGAAACAGGTTGAGGATTTGTTTTTGTAGCGAGGTTAGATTATGGTCCTCACAGAGGCATGTTAGTGGAGCAGGTCAACTATATCTGCTCTGGAGAGAGAGAGAGTTCCTACTGTGGCCTGGCTCACATCTGGTCACATCTCTCTCCACACACTGCACAGCAGTGGAAATATTAACGGACATATTGGAATGGAGCATTTTTCCAATGTCACTTTCTGCATGCTAAGAAAAGGAAATGACGGGAAGCTAGCCAGATAAACAGACAGTATGGGGGACTTAACTCATGGAACTTTTATCTGGACTGTTCTGTTTCTGGTCCACATCAGCATGTTGACTGATTCTGGTGTTTCCTTGTGTGACAACATATCACCACATTTTGTAATAACCAAGTAAAGTATTCTCTGGAAAGGCCAGGCCGGGTTATTTTACAGCTTGCTGATGGAAATATTACTTCCTGTCGCTTTAACATGGGTTGTGTCCCAAAATGCGCCCTATTCCCTATATAGGGGACTGCTTTAGGTCAGGGTCCATAGGACACAAATGTGGCCTTTAGATTTGGATGCAACACAGCACACTGAAGGACATTATCCTTAAAGTAACTGTCCGGTAAAAATCTCACTATTCTGTTAACTCGTACCCAAATAATGTTGTTGACTCACCCTATACTACATTATTATTTTTTAAGCCCTCCCCTTGCTATTTCCTGAGCTGGTTAAATCAGTCATTAATGCTAGTCGCATTTATATTTTTAATGACCGGTATACGCCCACACAATTCTATTGTTGGGTTACGCCCACACCATTCTATTGTTGGGTTACGCCCACACAATTCTATTGTTGGGTTACGCCCACACAATTCTATTGTTGGGTTACGCCCACACCATTCTATTGTTGGGTTACGCCCACACAATTCTATTGTTGGGTTACGCCCACACAATTCTATTGTTGGGTTACGCCCACACAATTCTATTGTTGGGTTACGCCCACACCATTCTATTGTTGGGTTACGCCCACACCATTCTATTGTTGGGTTACGCCCACACCATTCTATTGTTGGGTTACGCCCACACAATTCTATTGTTGGGTTACGCCCACACAATTCTATTGTTGGGTTACGCCCACACCATTCTATTGTTGGGTTACGCCCACACCATTCTATTGTTGGGTTACGCCCACACCATTCTATTGTTGGGTTACGCCCACACCATTCTATTGTTGGGTTACACCCACACCATTCTATTGTTGGGTTACGCCCACACAATTCTATTGTTGGGTTACGCCCACACCATTCTATTGTTGGGTTTCGCCCACACCCTTCTATTGTTGGGTTACGCCCACACCATTCTATTGTTGGGTTACGCCCACACCATTCTATTGTTGGGTTACGCCCACACCCTTCTATTGTTGGGTTACGCCCACACCCTTCTATTGTTGGGTTATGCCCACACCATTCTATTGTTGGGTTACGCCCACACCATTCTATTGTTGGGTTTCGCCCACACCCTTCTATTGTTGGGTTACGCCCACACCATTCTATTGTTGGGTTACGCCCACACCATTCTATTGTTGGGTTACGCCCACACCATTCTATTGTTGGGTTACGCCCACACCATTCTATTGTTGGGTTACGCCCACACCATTCTATTGTTGGGTTACGCCCACACCATTCTATTGTTGGGTTACGCCCACACCATTCTATTGTTGGGTTACGCCCACACCAGTCCAATACAAAAAAAATCTACTTTCTAACATATACCTCAGAACAATTTTTTGGGGAGAATGACTTTTGGTCCTCTTTCATAGATATCTAGAAACATCGGACAGTTACTTCAATCTATGGGGTAGCAGGTAGCCTAGTGGTTAGCACGTTGGACTAGTAACCGAAAGGTTGCAAGATCGAGTCCCCGAGCTGACAAGGTAAAAAGCTGTCGTTCCAGTCATCCCACTGCTCCTAGGCCGTCATTGTAAATAAGAATTTGTTCTCACTGACTTGCCTGGATAAATAAAGGTAAAAAAAAATATATGGTCCTACCCATATACTTCATACAGTCCAGAAACTTAAAGGACTAGAATTTTATTGTTAGAATGCATAATCTCCTTTCACCACCCAAAAGCCATCACACCCTTAGCCCCCCTCCACACCACCACTACCAACACCCTCTCCCTCCCTCCCGTTTGGCAAGGAATTTAAAAGAGCAGATTCCACTTGAGAAACACACAAACACACAGTGCGGCCCTAAGAGCTTAATGTAGTATTTACTGCCTCTGGCCAGGGGATGTTTAATGAATAGCAGCGTGTGTCGTGGGAAATCTGCGGGACATGTCCAATATTTCTGTCCGGGAGGGAGGGAAGAGGCTGTCCAGGGCCCTGGCTACCCACAGAACGGGACATTACGTGAATTGAGCCGAGAGGAGAGCATATTTCATAGGAGGGTAACAGTGAGAGTGGCTGTTGACTGTTGAGGGGGCTATGAGCCCTGCTGAGAAGCACAGGTTGACCCAGTCACTGTCACTGCAAGAGGCCTGCTGCAGGTACTATACCCAGGGAAGGGCCCACGACCTCTCACCCCAAGCACAGAACACACACACAAAACCTTTGTGCTCACACTGTGACCCTTTAAAACCAAACAGACACATGGATGCATAAGACGCCATTTTGAACATGCTACACAGAATCCTGGCAATGTTTTATGGAAAGTTTGCTGGAAATTCTTGGTGCTTTATGAGTGCAGTGGGAATCGGGAATGTTGTGTTATTTTCCTGAACATTGTTGCCTCCCCACCCTTCTCTTCTCTCATTCTCTCAGGGCTTAGATATTCATGACTCATCGCGCAGAGCACGGAACAGATACTGAAAGCGCCGGCTGGGTGTCTCTCTACTGGCTTTGCTTCCCCAGCTCTCTGTTGTTGACAGTGAAGAGGATGGTAAGCTGCTCACGTATTTCTGTGACTGTCTGTCTTGTAGGTGTGTAACGGTTCTCATTCTACCTACTCTAGCGCGTAAAGCTCCATGCGCACGGTGGCGTCGGGGCGGTTAGAAGGAGGCAGGGGAACGGGGTTGGGAGGGGAGGTGTGGGTGTGGGCGAGCAGTTGGGATGCCAGACTGGAGAGTGGCACACCATCTGGCCCAGCCGCCACCCCTTCCAAAATGGCTCAGCTTTTTTTTGTTCACCTTCCCATTACCCAACAACATGTCCCAGCACCGGCAAAACTCTCGTTTATGGCAAAACAGTCGCAGCATGGAATCGGCACGGCAGACACAAGACACTCCCATCAGCAGCCTTGCGTGCAGGCACAAAAGACTTTGGGATTGTTTTAAGGAGTCAACCAAATCCATATTTGTGATCTTGAGCTCATTTTAGATATGGTGTTAAAATGATCCGTTCCCACGTAACCGCGACTGAAAAACGAGACTGCTTCCACACAGCTACTCGGCAGTCAGGATGACTATG